>NW_026875551.1:0-177798 GCF_032173495.1 Musca vetustissima | reverse complement strand
AAATAGAGTATACTCTATTTTTCTCTGCCACTCAAATAAGAGCGCAAGTGCTTCGCTCGTTTTCGAGTGGGAGTGAAATACGCTCGAAATCGAGCCGATTACACTCTTGCCGAGTACTCTTTTATTTTTATTTATGTTTTTATTGTGATACCGTTGTTTTACTTGATGTTGTTTGTGTGCATTGTTTGTTTGTTTGTTTTGTGATGTTTGGTTTGCTGTACTGCTGGGAAAGCATGCATCAACAAGCTCGTTCTCTGCGTTCACTTTATGTAAGTCTGAAATAGTGACAGAAAGACGAACCAGCCTCCAAATTGAAACCCTCGACAATATTTTGATACTAAAATTAAATAATGAACCACTTATGCATTCATGGGGTTTCTTTCAAACCCGCGCTTTTAATATTTTTGGAGAATACTTTTCCACATTTTTTAATGAATACCATTTTAAAAATTTGTATGGAGGTATTTATGCTTTTAAAAAAATATTGAATTAATTAAATCACACGGTTGAATTCATTTTATAAATTGAAATAAAAAACATATAAAAATCTTATATGGTATAAGATTTTTATTTGTATTTCACATTTTCAGTAAACAAAATAATCGATCTCCCCACAGGACACAAAAGATCAACATCAAAAAATGTTTGCTACTACACACACACACAAATAACCAAACAACCAAATTTATTTGTCCACTCGATTTCACTCTTAGAGTGAACTCATACTCTATTTCGAACATTTTGACTCACACTCTTTTTCTTCATCAAGGAGTACTCGCGAGCACTCCCAAACAAAATAAAAGAGTGGAGAGTATAATCCCTAAAAAACTCGTACTCTTTACTTACTCCCACTCGGGAGTATTTTTCACTCGCGAGTAAAATCGAGCAAATCGGAGCTCTGGTTCCAGACACATAACAAAGGAATACTAAACAAAAAAAATAAGAGACCCATTCACATGTTTATACTAGCTTCTCTTAAAAATTTTCAGATCTCACAATTGATCTGGGTCTGAAAGTGTTATATGGGGGCCATAACAAATCTTGAGCCAATATATGGAGCTCAACATTAAAAAGTGGACCAAATATTGTTAACTTTTTGTAGGAAGATTACCTACCCAATTAGGACCCGAAATACCAAATTATACATTTCGGTATAAAACGTGACCAAAATCCCCAAAATAACGAAATTAGAGAAATTATATGGAAATTATATGGAGGCCAGCTCGAATCTTGGTCTAATATTGACAATTTTTAGTAACGAGATTTTCTACACAATGGGAATCTAAATTACAAAATTAAAGCTAATTCGATTGGAAAACTTGACCAAAAAACGAAATTTTTGAGGTACCGTTATATGGATGGAAGATTTTAGGAAGATTCTCCGCCCAATGAGAACCCGATATACCAAATTACAGTTATTACGGTAAAAAAAAACGTGTCCAAAATCCGCAAAATACGGAAATTAGGGAGGTAATCTTGCCTAAAAAACGGACTAGGTAGGGAGGGAATTTATCCAATGATAATAATACAAAATATTAAAAAAAGACAGCAATTTCGATTGAAAAACGTGTCCAAAATTGAAGCTAATTTGTCTGAATCGTTACAAAAAGCCCGAATATTTATAAGGCCGTTTATGGGGGCTACTCTGAAACTTGTTCCAATATTGATAATTTTTTCTAATGTGAATTCAAAATACCAAATGAAAGCTAATTTGGTAGGAAGATTTGCTACCCAATGATAACCCAAAATACAGCCTGTCCGGTTGAAAAAGTCCCAAAAATCCCCCCAAAATAACAAAATTAGAAAGGTTTCGTTTTATGGAGGCCAGTCCGAATCTTGGTCCATTATTGATAAGTAAGAAACTTTTCTACAAAATGAGAATCTTAAGTACCAAATGAAAGCTAATTCGGTTGGAAAACTTGAATACAACTTGAACTGAAATATCGAAATACTAAAAAGTGGGGGGGGGGGGGGGGGTTATGTAGCTGGGTTGGCATATGTAGCGTATTGAGCCATTAATTCGTGCCCATTAGAAATTGCGTTGATTGCACCATCACAATCTTAGCCGCGCTGAGACTACTTAGTATAGCATTCATACGATGATATTGTTCTACTACCTGGGCGACTGAATCTGTATGAATGATATTCGGAGAAGACTGTTGATCTAGAGTTTCACGTTGTTGTACCTTTGGACTTTTTTCTCTATCTATATCGTGAAAATGTCCCCTCCTGTCCATAAGGATACGTAGGTATTACCATCGTCTCCTCATGTAGATGGTGTCATGAGGAGACGGGCTACTTCTTGCAGTTCTCTGGACGGTGTCTGAATATTTTTCCGTCGGGAACAATATCCTTGTGTTGTTGGCTTTATGACACTAATCTGGTGTTGCGCATGATGTATGACTCCAGTACAATAATTTATAAGGTGATATTGTTCTACTGCTTTGGCAACCGACTACATCAGTATGAATACGAACCTGCCTGAGAGCTCCTGTTGATCAAAATGTTGCGATACATTAAACGCTCTCTTTCTCTCACTAGATAATGAAGATTTCTCCTGACAACCCTAAATGCAGTCCTATGGGTGTTCCCGAAAATGGCACCCAAGAAGTTACTGCGTCGTCAAATTTAACTGTGTCGATGGACGGAGTTATGATCTTCGCTTCTACGTGAAGATTGTCCAGATCTTGTCATGAGGAGACAGGTCTCCTCTTCCCGAACTATTTATCTTCGGTAACAACATCCATGTGTTGGTGATCATTTGACACTCCTTTGCTGCTATGGATGATAGATGGTTTTCGAGTATAATATTCATAAGATATGGTTCTACTGCCTGGGAAACCGACTGCGTCAACATGAATGCTATTCAGACAAGCATGAGAGGCCTCCTGTCTAGAGGTTCATCTTGTGATATATTTGGAATTCTCTATCTGTCTAGATCATCAACAAATTTCCTTAATTGTCTTGGTAGGGTTAGAAAGCTTGTCAATAATGTTATGGCAGGGGTGTTCCCGACAATGGCACCCAATAAGTTACTGCATCGTCAATATTTGGTTGTGTCGATGGACGGTGTTATGATCTTTGTTTTTTCATGAAGACGGTACATATGGTTTTATGAGGAAACAGATGGCCTATTGCTGTTATCAGAGTGGTATTCTGACAGGACTGAATGTTTTTTTTTTCAAATTGTTATCGTCGGTAACCACATCCATGTGTTTTTGGCCTTCTGATACTACTCTGCTGCTTTTGATGATGGATGGTCTTCGAGTATAAAATGCATCAACTATCTAGGCGACCGACTGGATCTGTATAAATGCTATTCAGATATGACTGATAGGGCTTCTGTCCAGAGATCCCGAATATCTGCATGGTTGTGTCTTGGTGAGGGAATATCTGTCCTTTAAGTTATGTCAATCGACAACATTGTCCCACATGAAGATGGTCCATTGTCGCCATGACCTATGAGGAGACAGACGGCATACTGGCAGGTCTGAATGTTCTTTCAATTTGTAACGTCGGTAATACCAATGCCGTGTGATGCGACCGGAGAGATATTCATGAATCAAGGAGAGATTTAATGTCTTATGAAAAGGCTTTGTCCATCTAAACATGTCAAAATATACCTTAATAATTTAGAAACAGAGATAGATGTCCAACGTGAAAATCCAGACCTCTCGACAAGCCTATTAGGCATAAGCATTCATTCAAAACTGTATTTAGATAATCTACCATCTTCATTTTTTAGATAGATGAATCGAAAGACACCAACGTGAGTATTTAAGTCAACAGGACTATAAAACAGGTCGGAATAGCATTCATATAAATATGTTTTCAGATAGACAAGCGTACGGACATGGATAAAATGACATAGAATTCTTTTCTGATCAAAAATTCACGATTATATACTAAATGAGATGTCCTACAAATATTTCGGGGTGTTCCAAGCATAATGACAAATTTAATACCCAACTCCACCTCATGGTATAACAACTACAATGCTTGTGATTGGATGACACCATTTCGTATCGAACGGCTTAAAGACAAATCTCTGTGTCTCAAGACAATAGCTTCAGAATTCTAAATATTCGAGGGATTTGTTCACTTCTACCGCATAATCTCCATTAAAGATAAATCAATTGGCAAATGTGTTAAAAATCCCATTGGGTATGAATAATTTAAAATACTTTAGAGACGATGACAACCTTGTCGGGACGGAATGGTTGGTAGGAAGGTCTACCTGCCTACCTATACACTTCAAGTGTGGTGATGATGACAAGTTGGTTTTAATGTGGAGCATCAATTGGTTTTGCATGCTTGTAGCCAAACCGTAGCCACACGTAGCCACACCTCTAGAGGGGCTCGTTTGTAATCATGCCTGTCGGTCGGTCGGTGCCACATCATACATGCCTTGACTAGTTAATGGCCTACTTTGTAGCCAAAATCAGAGTGTGTTTGTGTGGGGTAAGTGTGGTAGAGTAGCCGAGCGAGCACTTGTTGTTGTAATCGTACACACACGGCTGACACAAAAAAAGTGTAATGTCGGTTAATGTCATTTTGTTGTCGCAATTGTATCCGCATCCGTTGCAGTCAGTGAGTCTATCTGTCTGTCTGTCGCATCATCATCGTCGTCGTCATGTTGTTGGGTTATCTGATTGTTCATCACTCGTCTTTCTGTGGGTTTGGAGCACGTTTAATTGTGTTTTTTTCTGTTTGAGTTTCGTTGTAATTGTTGTGATTTCAATCCAATACAACAGCGGATGGGTGTTTATTGGTATTCGATGTGTCCAAGAGTGATGGGTGTTTATCGAAAGATAGGACGGGTAGTACGACATTGATTGTTTTTCCATATTGTACAAGTATGTGAGTGTGTGTTTTTTTTTTCTTCTCCTTCTAATGTGTTACCAATACATACCTCATCAACAGTTAATGGCAAAGTGACTCGGCTGAAAAAAAAAATGAAAATATTTAATTAGAAATGTTTCGAACAGAACAATATTTTCTATGACAGTAGGTGCAGTCTTCCATCTGCTCGCTCCATCATCATAAGTTTCATTAGAATTTTTACAGAATTTAATTAAAAAACAAAACAGCAACAACAACTACGACAGTGACACCACTGCACTGCATCCAACAAAAAATTTTGGGTAATATCGAAAATGGGGCTGGTTATTGCGTCAAGAAGATATTAACTCTTTATCACTTTGGGTGCAAATTTTCGTTGGTTCGTAGGGCGTCAAGTCGCACCGTCCCGACAAGGTTGTCATCGTCTCTAAAGTTTTTATAATTATTCCTATAATGGAATTTTAACGGACATTATGCGGTAGAAATAAACCTGTGAAAATATATTTAATAAATCCAAGCCCGTGGATAGTCCCTCAGAAAATATTTGAAATAAATCCACGCCTGTGGATAGTCCCTCAGATAAACCAATTGACAGAAAATATTTTAAATAAATCCACGCCTGTGGATAGTCCCTCAGAAAATATCCCCCAATAACTATAACTATCCGAAAAGTACGAAAATGTACTAAATTTGGTACAATTTCGTAGCATGTGAATGGAGGGAGCTAAAAACTTGAAATTTGGAATGTAAAATGTACAATGGTACAAATCGAGCTGGAATCCTGAAAATTGAAATTAACAAAACCGTCGGAGTGTAGGATTGGGATATGTACGTAGTTTTGGAAATTTTTACTTATGTGTTCAAAAGTACTAAATCGTGCTATAATTGGTACAATTTGGATTTGGGTGGAACAATGAAGTTTGGACTTATGATCATTGTAGGGATGTAGGATTAGGGTCAGGATTCAGTTTAAGAAAATAATACTTATGGGTACTAAATGGTACTAAATTTGGTACAATTTGAATTTTAGGTGAACCAATAGAGCTAGAATCATGAAAATTGGAGTCAGGATAACTGTTGAGGTGTAAGATTGAAATACGTAGGAAGTTTTAGAAATTTGTACTAATGTGTACTAAATTTGGTACAAATTAAATTGTGGATGAACCGATAAAGTTGAAATCATGAAATTTTGATTTAGGATCACTGTGGGGGTGTAGGGTTGGGGTATGTAGGATGTTTTGGAAATTGGTACTACTGTGTACTAAATTTGGTACAATTTGAATTGTGGGTGAACCGATAGAGTTGGAATCCTGAAATTTTGATTTAGGATCACTGTGGAGGTGTAGAATTAGGGTATGTAGAAAATTTTGGAAATTGGTACAACTATGTACTAAATTTAGTACAATTTGAATTGTGGGTGAACCGATAGAGGTGGAATCCTGAAACTTGGTTTTAGGATTAGTGTGGGGGGTATGATTGGGGTGTGTAGAATGTTTTAGAAATTCGTACTACTGTGTACTAAATTTGGTACAATTTAAATTGTGGGTGAACCGATAGAGTTGGAATCCTGAAACTTGGATTTAGTATCACTCTGGGTGTGTGTATTAAATTTGGTAAACTTTTAACTGTGGGTCAACCGATAAAGTTGGAATCCTGAATCTTGGATTTAGGATGAAATTGGTACTACTATGTACTAAATTTGTTTGGGTTAAGTAGGAAGTTTTGGAAATTCGTACTACTGTGTACTAAATTTGATTTTATTTGGATTATAATTAAGATTTTATCTAATCATGATTTCAATTGGATTGCATGATGTAGGTAGTAATGGAAATTTTTACTTATGCGTTCTAAGTGGCACTAAATGTGATACAAATTGGCAAAACATACGTACTAAACGGTTCTAAAATTTTAATAATGGTCGATATAGGGTTTTAAATACATTCCACATTCGCTAACGAAGTAGCGGGTATATGCTAGTTAAATATAAAATTTCCAAACCCACCCTCAGTTGACGACACCTATCCTTGCCGTCATAGAGAAAATACAATAAAAGAACCTGCCAACTGCACTTACAGCATAGTTGATAACACTTTTCTTTCGAATTTAATGCAACAACACTACTTTCCAAATGTAATAATAGCAACACCAACAACGACAAACTTTACATTATTCGATAAAAAATGGCAAAAAACACACAACAACAAAAACTTCATTACCACCAGCATCATACCATTTATTATATTCCAAACTATTGCCACATCCCGGCACCAGGCGAGTAAAAAAATCATTAAATGGTTTTTTGTGACTTGTGTTATATTTTATCGTTTGCCCCCTTAGGAAGAACAGCAACAACAACATCTTGTTTATAGCTATTTTTTGCAACGAAGTTCCGTATGCTACCGAACACTACAGTTTGTTTCTTTTTATTTTCACCCGGGTGTTTTTTTTTACTTAACCTTATTTCATAGTCGTCGATGTTGTTGTAAGGCTACTATGTTTGGTTATAATTTTTTCTTTTTTTTGCGTAGCGGATCTATGGCGACATCAAACGACGTATATATTTTCAACATCTAACAACAACAGCAAACAATTTAACTCTTTCCACTTCAACGATACCCCGACGACGATACGATGATAATATTTTCTTGCTTGGTACGTTACAGTTCTGTTCCGACTACCACTCACCCACGTGTCCACAACAACAACATTTCCATTCTTCTTTGTAGGATTTCAAGGTTTTCTCTTTTTTTGTTGTTGTGTGTTTCAATTGAGTTTGAATGTTTTCTTTATTTTCATATTTTTTTTTTTTTGCTGTAGCAAAAATTTTGAAGCTTCGTATAGAAAGCCCGTAATTATTCTAATAGAAATAAAGTGTGACATGAAATGAACTTTTTCTGTGGGTGTCGTTGCGGGCGTCTCTTCTTATTTTTCATATTCAAAATTCAAGAGGTTATCACATTTGCCAGCGGTGTCACTTTTGATTGATTAAATTTATAAACAAATTACAAACAATTTTTTTTTTTTTGCAAAAGGTTTTATGTCAGTTCAGGGGAAACATTTTTATCGAAAGAAAAACAATTTTTATATAGAAAGGAATTGATTTTCTATAGAATTTTTTTTCTGTTGCAATTGGATGTTATCGCATAATTTTGTTGTAGAAAAGGGTGTTATAGTTGAAGGGCCAGTGAGTCTATATAGACGAGCTGAAGGGCCAGTGAGTCTCTATAGACGAGCTGAAGGGTCGGTGAGTCTCTATAGACGAGCTGAAGGGTCGGTGAGCTGAAGGGCCAGTGAGTCTATATAGACGAGCTGAAGGGCCAGTGAGTCTATATAGACGACCTGAAGGGCCAGTGAGTCTATATAGACGACCTGAAGGGCCAGTGAGTCTATATAGACGAGCTGGAGGCCCAGTGAGTCAATATAGACGAGCTGAAGGGCCAGTGAGTCTATATAGACGAGCTGAAGGGCCAGTGAGTCTATATAGACGAGCTGAAGGGCCAGTGAGTCTATATAGACGAGCTGAAGGGCCAGTGAGTCTATATAGACGAGCTGAAGGGCCAGTGCATCTGTATAGACGAGCTGAAGGGCCAGAAGAGAACAAACAAAAGTTCAGCCCGATCGAACTTAACGACGTTTTTACTTGTCATTATTAAGTAACCAATAGAGGTAGTCTTCGTATTTTTCTTTCCTATTTAAATTATAATCTTTTCGTGATAATTATTTTTGCTTTTCTAAAAAAAAACAACAAAACACTTTGTGCGAACACTATTTATTTTTCTGTGACCACAATAGTTATTTTAAATATCATTGACTTTGCACTTTTTTCTCCTCATAATGATTTGAAAAAAAAAACATTATGAGGAGATTAAAAACAATATTTAAGTAATAAAAGTTTTTTTTTTTTTTTGTTATTAAATTCATTAGAAATTGTTTGCGGAATTCAAAACAAATAGATTTCAAAGGTAAGAGATATGAAATATTATTAAAAAAACAGAACACATTAATAGTGTTTCTTCCATTATAAAAAATGTGTTATGATAAGATATAGGGTATGATAACAATACCCGAACTCTCTTCTTCCCTCTCACTACGAGTAAAAATGAAACACACAATTGATTTCAATGTAGAATCAAAGAAAAAAACAAAAAGAAAATAAATATGAAATCGAAATGATTCATCTTAGCCACCACTTGACAAAAAAATATTTTAAAGAGTACCACTTAAGTAACGACCCAAATACCCTTAATGGGTTAATTGTTGGGTCACATACGCATACACACTATTCAAATTTTGTTTGTTATTGAACGAGATATTTTTTATGTTCTTCACAATATTCGTCTGCCCCAATCATATCACATCTAAATTAATTTTTGATCATTTTTTCTGAATAAAATTTGAATTAATGCTGGCATTATTTGAACATATGTTTTGTGTTTGCATTCGCTTCCATATTTCTGTCAATAAATTTGCAAATTTTTGGTATCGAATGCAAAATGTTTAGAGATATAGAAATGAGAATGACAATGGAATTTTTAAAAACCAGAAGAATTAACTTTTAAAATTGTCGTTCTGTCTGGTCTAGCTCGAACAAAAAAATCTATGTCAGGGTTAAATATGGTTCTAAACCACGTATATTTCATTGCAAGAACGAAAAATTCATATAATTACCCATGTTTTTCACCGTTTAATCATGAATAAACGAGATTTTATTCTAATACAATTTCAAAACGTTAAAATTTTTTTCTAATACAATTTCAAACCGTTTTTAATTTATTTTCTTTTTATTTATTTAAAACGTGAACCAATAACGAGAATAAATGAAGGCAAAAATGTTTGCCAGACGATCACCAACAACAGTCACCCACTCGGACCACCCATTCACCCACAATTGTAAAAACTAATCAAAGTGAAATGCTAAAAATAAGAAAAAACAATAAAATTAAATAAATAAAAACAAAATGCGATTGCCATTTCGATTCCGCTGGCGATTACGAAGAGTTGAGCGGCGCGTATTTTGATTTTTCTGTTTTCGAGACATTGACATTGTGTGTGGAAACAAAAAAATGCGAATGAGAATTCAGAAGAATTTCAATTGCATTTTGCATAGAAGAGGAAGCGAATACAAATTGTATATGCGGATATTGCCGATCTGAAGGCAATTTCTTCGGGGTCAACAAAATATACAATTCAATTCAAAATGATTAATTGATTGATTAGAAAGGAAACAATTTACATTATACGAATTTAGGGGTCAAGGCGATTTCGGTAATGTTTAAGGCGAGCTAAAGGACTAAGGAGCCCATATAGACGAGCTGAAGGGCCAGTGAGTCTATAAAGACGAGCTGAAGGGCCAGTGAGTCTATGTAGACGAGCTGAAGGGCCATTGAGTCTATAAAGACGAGCTGAAGGCTGTTGAGTCTATATAGACGAGCTGAAGGGCCAGTAAGTCTATATAGACGAGTTGAAGGGCCAGTGAGTCTATATAGACGAGCTGAAGTGCCAGTCAGTCTTTATAGACGAGCTGAAGGGCCAGTGAGTCTATATAGACGAGCTGAAGGGCCAGTGAGTCTATATAGACGAGCTGAAGGGCCAGTGAGTCTATATAGACGAGCTGAATGGCCAGTGAGTCTATATAGACGAGCTGAATGGCCAGTGAGTCTATATAGACGAGCTGAAGGGCCAGTGAGTCTATATAGACGAGCTGAATGGCCAGTGAGTCTATATAGACGAGCTGAAGGGCCAGTGAGTCTATATAGACGAGCTGAAGGGCCAGTGAGTCTATATAGACGAGCTGAAGGGCCAGTGAGTCTATATAGACGAGCTGAAGGGCCAGTGAGTCTATATAGACGAGCTGAAGGGCCAGTGAGTCTATATAGACGAGCTGAAGGGCCAGTGAGTCTATATAGACGAGCTGAAGGGCCAGTGAGTCTATATAGACGAGCTGAAGGGCCAGTGAGTCTATATAGACGAGCTGAAGGGCCAATGAGTCTATATAGACGAGCTGAAGGGCCAGTGAGTCTATATAGACGAGCTGAAGGGCCAGTGAGTCTATATAGACGACCTGAAGGGCCAGTGAGTCTATATAGACGAGCTGAAGGGCCAGTGAGTCTATATAGACGAGCTGAAGGGTCAGTGAGTCTATATAGACGAGCTGAAGGGTCAGTGAGTCTATATAGACGAGCTGAAGGGTCAGTGAGTCTATATAGACGAGCTGAAGGGTCAGTGAGTCTATCTAGACGACCTGAAGGGCCAGTGAGTCTATATAGACGACCTGAATTGCCAGTGAGTCTATATAGACGACCTGAAGGGCCAGTGAGTCTATATAGACGACCTGAAGGGCCAGTGAGTCTATATAGACGAGCTGAAGGACCAGTGAATATATATAGACGAGCAGAAGGGCCAGTAATTCTATATAGACGAGCTAAAGGGCCAGTGAGTCTATACAGACGTGCTGAAGGGCCGTTGAGTCTATATAGACGTGCTGAAGGGCTGTTGAGTTTATATAGACGTGCTGAAGGGCTGTTGAGTCTATATAGACGAGCTGAAGGGCCGTTGAGTCTATATAGACAAGCTGAAGGGGCAGTGAGTCTATATAGACAAGCTGAAGGGCCAGAGACTCTATATAGATAAGTTGTAAGGTCATTGAGTCTATATAGAAGCGATCTGAAGAAAATTTATATATATATATATATATATATGTTTGTAATAATTTGTATATATTACTACTCCGATTTCGGAGAAACAACAATTACAAAAAACTACTGCCAGGCAAAAACGCTTTCTCAATCATATTTTAACAAAAATTAAATGAAAATGAAACTTTAAACGTTTTCATTATTTTTTGTTATTGTTTCTGGTTTATCATCCATAAATGGTTTGTTTAAACATTGCTCAAATCACACATACACACGCAAACTGTCATACTCACACAGTTGTTTTAGTTGTTGTTGAGACATATCGAAAAGGTCAATAGTCCAATTTGGATGAATGTGGTGTGTGTACTGCTGGACTATATGACTGTGATCGAATGGCCTGGCCAGTTAGTTACGAGTTGATTATATATGTCTGGATGTATGAACGAGAGAGTGTTTGTGTGTGTTTGTTAATATAGTTTATTATGATATTAGGTGTGTTTGTTTAAATAAATTTCAGTTTAAAAAAAATATGAAATATTATTTCAATATAGGTAGTAGAGTTGTTGAATTTTTATTGTATTTTAGCCTTGCTAGCCAGAATATTTGAAATCTGTTGTAAAATAAAACACGACTATTATACATTTCTATATTCCTCTAATTTGAAAGCCATGTAATCAGACTATATTTTTTGCAAAAACAAAGTCTCATCACTTTAATGAATTTCAGTTAAGTTTATTTTTTCGTTGCTATTGATTTTTTTCGGAAGGCAGACAGACAAGTGGTACCGGCCGGCTATCGATGACGATTGATTACGGTTCATTGCAGTCAACAAAATGAAAAAATGCTGCTGCTATATACAAATATAAATGTTTTTATATCCAATTTTATTGTCGTTTTTTTATTTATTTGTCATAGTCAGTGATTTCAGTCGACATCTGTGCCGCCACAGACTTCTCTGGGGGCTTCATTCACCCCGTCTAAATACCATAATTCAATTTTCAGAAATTGTGTTTTATTACTTTTTCGAAATGTTTTTAATTACTCTTTTTTTGGGGCCAAATCCGCTCAATTGGCATATTGCCGGAAGAATTTTGTTTTCAATTTTTTGTTCTCTCGGTTTACTTGTCGAAGAAGTAAATCACAGAACATCAATGAAGGCGGGTGTATTGATGATTGATACCATGCAGCGGCAGCAGCAGTGTGTGTTCTTCGAATTGAATTTTCATGATGATGCGAAATATTGAGAAATATATGATTTCCTGTGCCAATATTCGAAATTTGGTAATTGATTTTTCTTTTATTGGTTGGGCGGGGTGGAAGTTTTTCCAAAGAATAATAAAAAACTGGAAAAAGGAATATAAAGTATATAGAGACGAACTGAAGGGGCAAGAAGGTTATATAGACGAGCTGAGGGGCCTGTGAGTCTATATAGACGAGCAGAAAGGGTCATGAGTCTATATAGACGAACTGATCGGCCAGAGTGTGAAACAAATTGGACTTTCTATTGTCTCCTGGCCTGACCAACCTTCTCGTGACAAATTACAAAATTTTTACATTATAAATTATAGATTTCATTACATTCATTTGTTTTAATAAGTCATTATTAGGTGTAGTGGTGTGTGTGATTGTATGCATGTGTGTTCACACCTTAACGAGTATTGTTGTTTTAATGTCTATAATCAAATGTTTAATTTTTAAAATTATCTGATATAGACGGGCTGATCGGGCAGAGATTCTATATAGATGAGCTGTAGGGTTAATGAGTCAATATAGGCGAGATGAAGGGCCAGTGAATATATTTTGATTGGCGAACTGAAGCAATCGCCCAGTGAGTCTATAAACAGACGAGATGAGAGACCTGGAGTCCATATAGACGAGCTGGAGAATCAGTGAATTTTTATTGACGAGCTGACTGACTGACTTCAGCAATTTGTCACGAGAGGCGCCCTTCAATCTATATAGACGAGTTGAGGGGCAGTGAGCCTATATAGAAGCGTTGAAAAGCCAGTGAGTGCATAGAGGCGAGCTGAAGGCCCAGTGAGTTTAAATAGAGACGAGCTCAAGAACCATTGAATACAGGATACAGTGAGACTGTATAGAGACAGGCTGAAGAGTCAGAGACGACGTCAAGTCCACTGAGTGTAAATATAGACGAGCTGAAGACCCAGTGAGTCTATATAGATGATCTGAAGGGCCATTGAAACTTTATATAGAGGCGAGCTGATGGGTATTTGATTCTATAGAGCCGATCTGAAGGGAAATGAGTCTATATAGAGGTGAGCTGAAGAGTCAGGCTCTATATAAACTCACTGGCCCTTCAGCTCGTATATATAGAGCCGTCTATATAGACGAGCCAAAAGGCAACGTTTTTTATCTCCTATTTTATTTAATTGTTTTATAACAATCTTTTTTTATAAAAAAATCTATGCAAAGGCACCTGATTCCGCCCCAGTTTGTTTCTCATAACAAAAACAAGTTTTTCACATTTTTTACAAAATTGACAATTAATGTAATTAC
Source organism: Musca vetustissima (assembly GCF_032173495.1). Classification (NCBI taxonomy): domain Eukaryota; kingdom Metazoa; phylum Arthropoda; class Insecta; order Diptera; family Muscidae; genus Musca; species Musca vetustissima. Next base: position 163,804 of record NW_026875551.1, on the reverse strand, counting down.
ATGGACAATTGGTTGTCACTGTTGGACATATTCCGATGTCAAATCAGTCAGCAAAAAAAAAACATGAAAACGCATTTCGTTTAAATGCGAAATAAAAAAACAAAACGAAGTCCGCCGACTGTCTATCAGATAATTTCAAAAATTAAACATTTGATTATAGACATTAAAACAACAATACTCGTTAAGGTGCACACACATATATACAATCACACTCACACACATAACCACACCTAATAATGACTTATTAAAACAAAATAATAGTTCTAATGAAATCTATAATTTATAATGTGTAAATTTTCTAATTTGTCACGAGAGGGGTGGTCAGGTAAGGAGACAATAGAAGGTCAAATGCATATCAACGCCTATCTTTTTACTTTATAGAAATTTCATGGTCGCTCAACCCTTTGGCTAGTCTATAAGGAGTCCACCCTTCACTCGTTTGACCAACACCGTCTGTATACAGACTCAGCTCGTCTATAAAGACTCACTGGCCATCAGCTCGTATATACACTCACGGGCTTTCACCTGGTCTATATGGCCTCACTGGACCTTCAGCTCGTCTATATAGCCTCACTGGACCTTCAGCTCGTCTATATAGCCTCACTGGACCTTCAGCTCGTCTATATACACTCACTAGCACTTCAGCTCGTCTATATAGACTCACTAGCCCTTCAGCTCGTCTATATAGAGTCACTGGCCCTTCAGCTCGTCTATATAGACTCACTAGCCCTTCAGCTCGTCTATATAGAGTCACTGGCCCTTCAGCTCGTCTATATAGACTCACTGGCCCTTCAGCTCGTCTATATAGACTCACTGGCCCTTCAGCTCGTCTATATAGACTCACTGGCCCTTCAGCTCGTCTATATAGACTCACTGGCCCTTCAGCTCGTCTATATAGACTCACTGGCCCTTCAGCTCGTCTATATAGAGTCACTGGCCCTTCAGCTCGTCTATATAGAGTCACTGGCCCTTCAGCTCGTCTATATAGAGTCACTGGCCCTTCAGCTCGTCTATATAGAGTCACTGGCCCTTCAGCTCGTCTATATAGAGTCACTGGCCCTTCAGCTCGTCTATATAGACTCACTGGCCCTTCAGCTCGTCTATATAGACTCACTGGCCCTTCAGCTCGTCTATATAGACTCACTGGCCCTTCAGCTCGTCTATATAGACTCACTGGCCCTTCAGCTCGTCTATATAGACTCACTGGCCCTTCAGCTCGTCTATATAGACTCACTGGCCCTTCAGCTCGTCTATATAGACTCAGTGGCCCTTCAGCTCGTCTATATAACCTCAGTGGCCCTTCAGCTCGTCTATATAGACTCACTGGCCCTTCAGCTCGTCTATATAGACTCACTGGCCCTTCAGCTCCTCTATATAGACTCACTGGCCCTTCAGCTCGTCTATATAGACTCACTGGCCCGTCAGCTAGTCTATATAGACTCACTGGCCCTTCAGCTCGTCCATATAGACTCACTGGCCCGTCAGCTAGTCTATATAGACTCACTGGCCCTTCAGCTCCTCTATATAGATTCACTGGCCCTTCAGCTCGTCTATATAGACTCAATGGCCCTTCAGCTCGTGTATATGGACTCAATGGCCCTTCAGCTCGTCTATATAGACTCACTGGCCCTTCAGATAGTCTATATAGACTCAATGGCCCTTCAGCTCGTCTATATAGACTCAATGGCCCTTCAGCTCGTCTATATAGACTCACTGGACCTTCAGCTCGTCTATATAGACTCACTGGCCCTTCAGCTAGTCTATATAGACTCACTGGCCCTTCAGCTAGTCTATATAGACTCACAGGCCCTTCAGCTAGTCTATATAGACTTATTGGCCCTTCAGCTAGTCTATATAAACTTACTGGCCCTTCGGCTCATCGAAATCTTTTTATTTGAAATAGATAATAAAATACTAAAAATAAAATCATAAATTAAAATATTTACAAGTCAATTAATGCCATCAGGAGACCATTTTGGGGTTTGGTCATTTATTGCACAGAAATGTGCTTATAAATTTCTTGTCAATAAAATTGCAAAACCAAATTGAATGAAAAAAAAAAACATTGCAACAAATAAATCAATGAAATAAAAGTTTCTAGGGCCATTAACGATAGATGACGAGCGATAAGAAGGAAATCAGCTTTAATGGCTAAGAAACGAACGAATATAAACGCCAATAATACTCTTCTTGCCATTTCTCTTTATCATCGTCCTCATCATACAGCACCTAGCGTTTTAGTAGAAGGCGAGGAAATGACACAATGAAGATAGAGTAGAAAAAGGTAGAACAAATTAAAAGAAATGTGGAAGGGGGAGCGCATTTAAGGCGGCGTTATTTTCTTTCTTTTTTTAAGAATAATCCATCCAGATGGGGGCAGCAAAAATAAATAAAAAAAATCTTGAGGCATGGCAACATGTCCGACCATCCTTCCCCCACTTTCCACCACCAAAAATGATGTAATAAAATTTTAATTTGCCAATAAAATGGTAAAGGTGTGATACAACATGACTAACGATAAAGCAAAACAATAATCTGCAAATATTCGCAACAAAAACAACAACAATGTTGTTGTTCTTGGCCAATAAATCAAATAAAAAAAACGAAAACGCAAAGACATACATTGATTTTCTAATTGCATTTGGTGGTCTATTCAGTAACTAGGGAATAAAATGTAATAAAAAATATTGAAATTCTAATATTTTATTTTCAATTTTATACAGTGCCACACATAAGTATTGGCACAACCATCAATTCCTAACTTGACCGCTTGTTTTCAGCCCCGTCTCCCAGTCTACACAAAAAAAATATTTTTCCTAAAGAACCCATGTTGTTACTTAACTAATGCTGAAATTTTTATTTCAAAAAAAATTTTTAAAACTTTTTTATATTTTGTTTAATAAAAAAATAAAGCAATTTCATCGCACAAAAGTATTGGCACACATGATCTATTATATATTTTCCTAATTTGTGCCAGCTGGCAACTCTTTTTGCAAAAATATTGTGGTTCCTACAATTGTCTACCCTTTTGCTTTGTTCGTAGCAATTTGTTCCTGAAATTATCTACCGTGTCATTTTACCGTTATTTAAAGTTTTTGTTAAAGGAGTAAAATTAAATGCAGAAAATACAAAAAATGGTTCCAAAGAAAAAAGAAACGAGTGTATCTGAGCGAAAAATTATAATGCACCTTCACAGCCAAGGAAAATCGTTTGCTGAGATCGGCCAAATGATGGACAGAAGCCGTTTCACAATTCGAAGCATCGTCAACAGGTTTAAAGGCGAATCAAATTTACAAAACGCAAAACGCCCTGGCCGTCCACGAGTTTTAAGTGACCGGGAGCGTCAAAAGATAGTGCGAGAAATTAAAAAGGACCCCAAAAAAACATCAACACAATTAACAGCTGAAGTTCAAGAGGAGACTGGAAAGAAAATTCATCCCATGACGGTCAGAAGAGTGCTCCATGAGGCTGATTATAGTGCCCGAGTTGCTAGACGTAAGCCGCTTATTTCTTTAAAGAACCAGAAGAAGCGCCTAGCCTACGCAAGAGAATATGGGAGCCGACCGAACAGCTTCTGGGACCAAGTGCTATTCTCGGATGAGAGTAAGTACAACATTTTCCGTTCTGATGGCCGCTCTACTGTATGGAGAAAGCCCAATACGGCATATGAAAAAAAAATCTTGCACCTACTGTCAAACACGGTGGAGGAGGAGTTATGGTATGGGGTTGCATGTCGTCTGCGGGGGTCGGTGAGCTGGTCTTCATAGATGGCATTATGGACAAAACAGTTTATTTAAATATTTTAAAGGAAAACGTAAAAAAAGCGCGAACAAACTGAATCTACCGAGGTCATTTACATTTCAACAGGACAATGATCCGAAACATACTGCTCATGATGTGCGTATGTGGCTAACAATGAATATCGCACATGTCCTGCCACATCCACCGCAATCTCCAGACCTCAACCCCATTGAGCATTTGTGGGAGGAACTGGACAGACAATAAGTCAGAACTTAAGCAGGCACTTATAGAAGAATGGCAAAAATAGGGGAGGAAACTACCAAGAAATTAGTGCATTCCATGCCAAACCGTTTGGACGCAGTAATCAAGCAAAAGGGCTTGCCAACAAAGTACTAAATAGACAAATATTTTATATATTTAAGATATAAATATAAGTGTGCCAATACTTTTGTGCGATGAAATTGCCTTATTTTTTTGTTAAATAAAATATAAAAAAGTTTTAAAAAAAATTTTTCAAATAAAAATTTCTGCATTAGTTAAGTAACAACATGGGTTCTTTCGGAAAAATATTGTTTTTGTGTAGACTGGGAGACGGTGCTGAAAAATAGCGGTCAAGTTAAAAATTGATGATTGTGCCAATACTTATGTGTGGCACTGTATTTTTTTGTTGGTCACTTCTAAGTAATGCCACAATTGGCTCCATAAATCTACCAATTGACATGTTTGTCCCACTTAGCCAACAAACTAAACTACCAACCAACTAACATTTTTATCATGTCAAGTGTCCACAGAGACAGTTTTGTTGGTGTTGTTGGTTTCGGTGATGATGCCAGGAAAAAGAGAGACAGCATTTTTGCTACTTCGTCATCACAGGAAAAAAAAAAACTTTGATTTGATAAGCTTGGGACATTTTTTGTCATTGAAGATTTTTTCTACGGATTTTTTTGTTGTTTTTATTGTGACCAGAAAATAACAAACGGAAAAATCAATATTTTTCTAAAGCAAGCCAGCCATGCTGCTATTATAGCTGAAGAAAAACGTAGCCAAGATAAAATCTATATGCCTATTGAAATCAAATTTTCTGATGAAACATAATCCCCATGTATTTTATACTGTCGCGGGCATAGAAATCGCAATGTGTTCGAATGATTATGCGATTATTGTATCGGATCCCATTATTGTAGGCATAGGTGAAAGACAAAGCATCAACATATGTGATTTTTTTACTTTCTTCCATCTGCGGAATATGAAAATATACGATGGATCTATTCCAATGACATCTAATAGGTCTACCCTGACTTAATGTTAGTCCACTCAAGCCTACACAAGTAGCCAGAACTATTCGCTCCCACTTCGTAAGCTTTTTCATTTCATAAGACGAGAAATCAAACCCAACTGGCCGGATAATCGTTTGATATATCAACAGCATTACTTTGGGAGTTTTCCCGCCGCGCATCTTCAACAAGCTATGGTAGCTAAAGAAGACCTTATTTTTCCCTAGCCAAGATAAAATCTATATGGCTGTTGAAATCAAATTTTCTGATGAAATATAATCCCCAGGTTTTTTGATACTGTCGCCAGGCGGACATAGAAATCGCACTGTGTTCGAATGATTGTGCGATTATTGTATCGGGACCCGATGGGACCCTAAGCATCAACATAGGTGATTTTCTTAGCATCTTAAATCTGCAGAATATGGAAAAATACGATGGATCTATACGAATGCCGCCTTATAGGTCTACCCTGACTTAATGGTAGTGGTAAGACGAGAAATAAAATAATCTGTTTATATATCTGTTTATATATCAGCAGCTTTACTTCGGGTGTTTGTCCGCCTCGCATCTTTAACAAGTTATGATAGCTGAAGAAGACCTTTTTTTTGCTCTAGCCAGGATAAAATCTATATGCCTGTCAAAGTTTCGAATGAAATACAATCACCAAAACAATAGACCGTGTCAAAAGTCTGGGAAAACGTCGATAAACGATGCACAAATAATGTTGAATAAAAATAATTTTTGGTAAGAAGCTTCGTTTTTGTCTAGATGCGGCGCTTCTGATTGCATTTACACATAGGCATACTATTAAATAGACGCACCTTTAGCCGTCAATTTGAATATCTATTCAAGGGTATCCTTTCCTACTCGTATATGGCATTTTCATTATGGGCATTGTGCGTTAGTTATTCACATCCACTTCCTAAGCCTTTCCATCTGATAAGAGGAGATGTTAAACCCAACTGGTCAGATAATCTGTGGATATATCGTCAGATTTATTTCGAGAAAGAGCTAAATACCTTTTTTGCTCTAACTCATTTTCTGATGAAATATAATCCCCTGATATTTTATACTGCACACAGGACGGCATTGAAATCGTAATGTGATCGGATAATTAATTGTGTTCCAAACATCGAGACCCTATGAATATTTTCATATTTTCTTAATAAATATTAAAAAAAAATAATAGGAAATAATGTTTAAAGGCTCACGAAGATCCATCTCTTTTGCTAGTTTGTACTAGGAAACTTGTAATCCCAAAGAGCTTATGTTTTACTATATCCCATTCGAACAGCTTGCAGTTTCATGACAGATTTAATATTAAGCTATTAAAATTCTGTTGGAAAAAACTAATTTCATATTCAGAAGGTCGCACTCTGTCTCTCTGCATATAAGAATGACAATTGTGGATAACTGTATTTTTTATCCTCTAGCGGTGTCAGTATGATAATCGCTTCTTAACGGCGGTCATGTGTACCAAACATCAAGAGAGTATGCAAGAAAAACAAACAGAGCAAATAAAAGCCACCCAAAAGTATGGCGTAACCACCACAACGACAAAACCAACGACCCCATAAACACATGTCCACCAACCGCTAATGCCACAAGCAATCACGGACGCAGGACAAGTGGCAGAGGGATGCTGATGGGGAGACAATTTTTAAGGCTTGCTGTTTATTTGTTTGTTGTTAAGGACATCAGAGAAAATAAAGAAAAACAAGGAAAGAAAAAACCCAAAACAAGTTGACTGGGGATTGCAAAAAAAATTGGTAAAACAAACCTTCCAGCAGCGGCAGCCGAACCACTAGTTATCATATTTACATACCTATCTACTTTTTGTGTATGTATCTAGGAAAAACAAGATATTGACACACAAATATAAAAGTTTTCCTTTTTGTGATTCTTGTTAAGGGAAACGAAAAAAACAAACGAATGCTTGTCAGATTATTCATAGGCAACAAGAAATAGATCCCTAAACCGAAAGCGTACCAAGAAAATGTACTTTGGCAAATCTTGTTGTCAATGTCCTTAGTAACTATTATTTTATCCATGTATTCTTTTGGGGGCTTGACAAATTCTATGAAATGTGTACATAGAAAAATTATGGTGTAAGAGAGAAATTTAAACAGAGGTTTTTATAAACCCAAAATAATAAGAAACTAAACTTAAACGGAACCCAAAGAAATATTTTTGAAGTCAACTCATCAGCTTACCGTACAACCGAACAGTCATGTTCGTTAAACCACCGCACAGCATACTTTCAATTATAATCTGAAAAAGTGTCCCTGGATATTGGTACCGGCAGCATCCCCAACCACCGTAATTTGCAGTATGTCGCTGCTACTTAAGAATTCCACTAATTCGGTGACCAGGACCCTGTGAATTTTTAGTCTTTTCCCCTATCATAGGTGGATTTATTCGAATAACGACTAATTGTTCTACCATGATTAAATGTTAGTCCACTTATGCCCACACAAGCAGCCAGAAACCTTCGCTGCCACTTCCTAAGCCATCTGATAAGACGAGATGTCAAACCCAACTGGCCGGAGAATCTGTTGATATATCAGCAGTTTTACTTCGGGAGTTAGCCCGCCGCACATCTTTAACAAGCAATGATAGCGGAAGAAGAACTTTTTTGATCTGGTCAGGATAAAATCGATATACCTATTGAAATCACATTTTCTGATGACATATAATCCCCAGGTGTTATATACTGACTAGCCACGATAAAATCTATCTGACAGTTCTACCTTGACTAAATGTTAGTCAATTTCAAGCCTGTGGATTCTCTAGCCTCTTCCCTATCATAGGTGGATCTATTCGAAAGACGTCTAATAGTTCTACCCTGATTAAATGTTATTCAACTCATACCTACACAAGTAGCCAGAACCCTTCGCTACAAATTCCTAATCCTTTCCATTCGATAAGACGAAATGACAAACCCAACTGGCCGGATAATCTGTTGATATATCAGCAGCTTTACTTCGGGAGTTAGTCCGCCGCACATCTTTAACGAGCAATGATAGCTGAAGAAGAAATTTTTTGTTCTAGCCAGAATAAAATCTATAGTGTTTATGTGATAGCATAAAAATCGTAATGTTTTCGGATGATTGTACGAATATCGCCAACATATCTGATCTGTTTAGTTCCTTCCATCTGAGAAATATGAATATATATGTCAGATTCATAACAAATTATTTCACCATAGAAGACAAATTTTGAGTATGTAGTTTGCGTAGAAGACCAAAACGTTTACTCATCGAAAGGCAGGTAGTTTCATACGAGACCACTAGTTTTTCTCAGAGAAGACCAATAAATGTAGATACTAACTATAAAAACCGAACAGGCATCTTACTACAGAACAAAAGGTAAATTCTCTAGTAGATCTTCTCGAAGGTCTCGAATAACTTCTCATCGAAGATCATAGCTTTACTAGCACCGAATTTCTAAGGAAGATTTTCAAGATTAAATTTGGCAATTTGAAGTCTAATTTGAAGCAGATCAATAAACCATTTTCGTTTGTTTTTCCCCTCAATTCGGAACGACATTAGTGCAGTAAAGTAATTCCAATTTTGAATTATAAATCATTTAATACATAAAAAACTATAACTTTATCGCCAGCAAAACAACACATTTCAAATCTAATCACTTGATTATTACGGCAACGATAAGATTATAAATCCAAAAGCAGAAACTTCTAGGGGAATAAAACAAAGTTTTATTGCCGCAATGAGTGGTAATTGAACCAGCACTTCGTCACTGTTCAAATATGTGTCATTACTCGACGATATATACGGCGAATTGTATTCGTGCAGCAATCACTTAACCACAAATCAATATGAATATAAATGCAAAAAGTTTTATGACCATAGAGAGATAATCTGACGAGTCGAATCGTTGCTGACGGAAAAAATACTGAATGCAGTCTGGAATAGATTTCACATGAAAATATTAACCATATCAGAGAATGTGATTATGATTCAATGTTTCATTTGTTCATTTGCAGTATCTGGCGATACAATAAAAATCCCAGGCAATAAAAAGGAGGGGTGGAAGATGATAGCTTATTTATATTTATTTATTATCGTCTCGAAGTCTGCTTGCTGGTCTTTTCATTATGAAATTGCAAAATAATACAAAAAATATACACAATTGCAAAGCACCGCCATCGTCATCATCATCAGTTTTTTTTTCTTGGTTATTTGTTCCGACTCATGATTCATATCTCCATCTCCCCAGGCCCAATTGAGTGTTAATCAATTGACTAATGACCATTGTGATTTGCATATTGTTATAGGCAAAATGTGTTAATTGAAAGCAAATTTTTTATATCGATTTGTGAATAAATTGTCCTAGGCATTGAATGAAATATTGATATTAAATAGGGAAGGAAACAAATCATCGATAAGGAGGAGGAAGAGGACGGTCTTCATTAATATGTGTGAGAGTATATTTCTGGGGAATTCCTGATGAAATAAAGTACACCAATACAAAATTTGTCTATATGTATGTGTCGGCAGACGATGGTTGGGTCCCGTTAAACTTCTGTAAATACATGTAATGCCTATCTAATATGAGAACCATTGGACTTCTACGAAGAGAACTAATGCTGGTCTATGAATTCTAAATGGTGTTTATAATTTCTATGAGGAAATCGAATTCTTATGGTATTATATAAGGAGATCAGTTGGTTTCCTATGAGAGTATATATTGATATTCTTCGATATGCTTCGATAAGAACAACCTATAGTATATCCTCTGTGCGCAGTTATCCTTTAGTTGTTACATATTTCTTAATATATCAGGATACCGAATTGTAGTCCATAATTATATAATTTTTTGAGTGTTTAAAGCAGTAGTTACATTCAAATTTTGTAATTTATGAAACTTTCAGCAAAATGTTTGAAATCAATGAGATTTCTTTTGTCGGATATTAGTCAGGTACCTAAAATAGAATGCTTTTTTTAAACAAAATATGATTCAATTATCATAAGGTAAGGTTCAAAGAAATTATCATAAAGTGACCTGTGATAATTTCTTTGGCATATTGAAATCTTATTAAAAATTATTCCAATCGTAAGGGGTAGGATTTTTATAACGACACTCGGTCTTCTATGAACAGTACTTGGATCTCTACGATCTTTTAAGGTAGTTTATGTTCTCTATTTGAAAGTATTATTTGAGGAGAATGCCAAATATATATATATATATTACATTTTGATCTTGTATCTAATGATTCGTTATGAACATCCCATAGTAGCTATGGGATGTCCTCTATGAGAAATCTTATTGATCATTCATTGTAATTAAGCCCCATTGCTCTTCCATTAGACAACTTATAAGTGTCTGTTAAACCCAAATTGATTATAGGATCCGATGACATATTCTCAGCGAAATTATTCCACATAATTGACCTGATTGACTATTGTGAGATACATTTTAGGTCTTCCATGTCTGTGAGATGTCTTTTTGATTTCTATTAGAACACACACTTTACCGAAAGACGACATACCGATTAACCTTTCTTATCTGATACTTGAGAAAATCTATACGGCGTACTTGACTCTCTCGTACGTTCCGGGTCTATGAAATGAGGTAAAGGTTATTTACATTCCCAAAGCGGATAAACCAAGTCACTCTGCACCAAAGGACTATAGACTATAGATTGATCGACCTGGAGATTAGGAGTCGTGTAGATACCATTTATCTTAGCAATACACAGCACGCATATATAAAAGGCAAGTACGAAAATCAGGAAAACAGTAACAAGAGGTACTCCTCAGGGCGGGGGCTCTCACCGTTGCTATGGCTATTGGTAATCAACCATATTCTGATGGAACTGGACGGGAAAGGTATCAAAGTCGTAGCGGACGACGTGTTGATATTGATTTCCGCAAAATGTCCGTCAACAATCTCGGAACTTATGCAAAGAGCCTTATCGACGCTGTCACGTTGGGCCAAGGCTAACGGCCTTGGAGTAAATCCAACAAAGACAGTACTGGTAATGTTCACTATGAAACGTAAGCTCGGCGTCTTTGCTCCACCAACACTGGATGGAGTGCAGCTTCATCTGTCGCCCAAAGCAAAATAACATAGCACAATCCTGGACTGTCAATTAAGATGGAATAGGAACGCGGAGGAACGGACGAAGAGAGGGTAGATTGCACTCTATGCATGCAAGAACTCTTTTGAGAAAAGCTGGTGCTAAAACCATCGACTATATACTGGTTGTATAACACGGTGATAGGACCCATCCTTTCCATAGATTCTCTTGTTTGGTGGCACTGCTTGCGCCACAAGTCGATATCCAGAAAACTAGACAAGGTACAAAGAGCCGCCTCGATTCTAATAACTTCTAATAACTGGAGGCTTCTTTGTCCCAGCATTAGTTGTGAGGCAGCGCGTAGTGCCCTAAGGCACCATGAACAAAATCTATAGCGAAATTGTAACTACGGGCATGGATGTATCCTGAACGAACTAGGTATGAAATTGGACAAACGCGTAAAACTAAGCGACTATATATAACCAGTCGTGAGATTTGACGATAAAGATGTCGTTATCCCTAGTAGAGACGCCTGGAACCGTAGCAACCCTCCTCTGGACGGTGTGGCTTTATATACTGACGGATCCTAGATGAAAGAAGGGACCTTTACCAGGGGCCTTCAGAGCATTTACCAGTAAATGGGAACGTGATGTTACTGTTTACTGCAGACTCTGAGCTGACAAGGAGGAGACAGAGACAATTGAGCATATTCTGTGTCGCTGTCCAGTTTTGGCCTATAGACGGCACATACTAGTGGATGCTCACTTTCCATAGTCTCTATGATTACTTTGTAGAGGACTTTTATAATAAATTCCCGGGAAATTCTACAGATCGAACATCCTTTATACAAAAAATATAGATCCTAGAAACTGTTAATAGTGAAAATTTAAAATAAACTGAAAATAAGAAAGGGAAGATCGAATACTTCCTGCACTACAGGAATTTTTTGCTAACATCGGACTTTTTTACAAGGAAATTCCAGAAGAGTTCTATGGATCGAAAAATACAGCATAGAGACCTTCAATAGGTTAAACAAAAGGCCAAATTTTGCCTAGATACAGATACAGATCGGTCCTTTAGATTTCGTATCCTCCAAATATATGGATGGACTGGTTCAATTTGAGATTAATAGACTTATAAAAAAATTGTTGCATTTTTTATTACGCTTCGACATAAAATAATTATAACCTATTTCAGAGAGACTAATTGTCCAAAAAATGGGGAAAAAAACTCTTATCGCAGAAAATTCTGTTAAAACAAATAGACCTCAATAGGAATAAATAAAATACCCTCCCTCCTCCCCCACAAAAATTTACAGACCAGACACATAAAATTCCAAACAAAAAACAGTTTATTTTTCTTCGTCTGAAATTGAAGTTTTATTTCTTCTTCTTCTGCGGATGGCAATAAATTTCAAAATACGATATCGCAAAATGTGTGGCTGGCTGTGTTTGCAAAAACTATGGACATGGAATGGCTGATGGTGATGATGTTGTCGAGGACGCTAACTAGGCGAATAAACAAGAACTGAACATTAAAGCGCAAATGTCATGGAAACACACACTCGCACACTCGCTCAAACATAAAAAATTACAAATTAGAAACAAAAACAAGAAAATGTCGCGCTATGTACCGAAATGCGTACAAATAATTAAAAATGTTATGTACTTATGTATCTGTATATATATATATATATATATATATATGGCATGTGATAGATATATAAATAACCATACATACAAACTAACTTTGGCATAATCAAGCCAGCTAAACGGTTTTATGCTGCTGCTTTACGCGCCGCTCAAGGTCTTTCTGTTAGGTTTTACCAGCAAATATCGACCGGCAAGCAAGCAAGTCAGGCAACCAGCCAGCTAGTAAAAAAAAAACAGCCAAAAGCATAATGGTCTGACGATGTTACAGAACATGATGTCGTTTTTTTAATGTGGGCTTGTGCTGACTTAGCCAGTCGGAAGGAAACAACGATTGTCACTCTTCCGTGAAGGCAAGGCGACGAGAAGCTTGCTCTAAGGAATGGGTTATGGCTGAGAGGAACCTCAAAAGATATGAAAATTAATTACAATTTCCTATTAAGATCTTGAAGAGGGTATTCTGTATAAATATGCTCGGCAGTGAAAAAAAAATCTTTTCAGGAACGGCAATTTTATTTACATATGTTTTTAAGTGACATTTCTAGGCGTGAAATTTTTTAAAAAATAATTTTCAAGCTCCTTTAAAATGGAATAGGAATGTTGAGGAACGCTCTAAGAAAAGACTGATAGCACTATATTCTTGCAAGAACTCTATAGGAAAGAGCTGGGGACTAAGACCAGAGATCATACACTGCCTGTATGTGACGGTCGTTCTCCCCATTCTTACATACGGTTGCCTTGTATGGTGGCAGGGGGTCAACAAAAAAGATATTGCTGACAAAATTAAATTCAGTACAGCGATCGGCTTCGATCCTGACTACCGGAGCTCTAAGAAGTACACCACAGGCAGCCTTGAATGCGATCTTGAATCTCCAACCACTGGACATTCTGATTAAATTCCAGGCTAACAGATGTGCCCTGTGTCTCCGAGAAACGCATGCCTGGAAATCGCTGAACTATGGTCACGTTAGTATCCTCAACATAACGTCAGGTTGTGATTTACTGAGGAGAAATACTCCCATTAGTGACTATATTCACTCTTTAATGGCATCAGAGTAGTGTTTCCTAGTAGGGAATCCTGGACTAGTGGGGCTACTTACCTCTGCCTGGGCTATCTACAGACGGGTCAAATATAGAGGAAGGTTCTGGTGCAGGCGTTTACTGTAGGGAATTAGAAATATACATCCCATATAAACACAACAATTTTTGTAGCGTTTTTCAAGCAGAAATCCTTGCAATCACGAAAGTGGTCGAGATAGTCAAAACACTTACTTTCAATAATACGGCATCGATGACTATATATGTCGATAGTCAGGCGGCCAATAAGGCTTGGAAGTCGTGCACTATAAACTCAAAATCAGTTTTTGATTGCAAGTCCGCTCTGCATGATATACGACGTAAATTTAATTTATGTTGGTTTCCAGGGCATAGTAACATAGAAGGGAACCAGATAGCCGACGAGCTTCATCGAGGGGGCTCACAGTCATCCAATCTTCCGATTTAGAGATCTGTGCAACCACTTATTGGCTATTTCATTGACAAAATCCGATTTTTCTACGGCGAGGTAGTCGGTAACAGATGTTCGAGAGAACTTGGTTGAAGAATCTCAAAAGCTATCTGGCCTGAATTCTCTCGCCGAAGAACTTCTTCGCTGTTGGCACATAATAAGAGAGGGAACAAAATCATTGTGGGGATCATAACAGGTCACTGCAAGATTAGATCCTTCACTTTAAAATGGAACTCCATCGGAGAGGATTACTTTCGTCTACGTGAGGACGAAGAAGTGCTAGAAACAATTAAACATATCCTCTATAGATGTCTATCGCGGAGTTACAGAAGACATAAACAGTTTGAAAGATATGAAATTGATAATCCAGCCTTCTTTTCCAAAATAGACCCCAAACAGATTCTGGGCTTTGTCAAAAATCAGGCATGGCTAAAATAACCATCTCTAGGCTCTCATTCTCCTACTATTTTATCCTCTCTTCCACTCTATCTTCTTTTCCCCTTTCCTTTCAGGTATCAAGGATGATCACAATGGCCAATGGTCTCCGAGTGAACGGTTGTTGCTAACAATCGTAAATCCCTAACCTAACGTATGCCTGGATTTTTTAAAAATATATTTTCAAACGTGGATTTTTTTAAATATTTTTTCAAATTCCATTTATTTTTTACAACTCCATTTATAGGATTGGATTTTTTAAATTGTTATTTATTGAATCTTCAACATTTATTTAATTCCCTGTTCATATACATCAACACTTAACCTTCGATGGTCGAATGTCTTTTAGCCGATTTTGTAAATATACAATTATTACATTATGTCATGTCGTGTCTAGGCAATTAGTCGGACACGTGTTGTTGTACGACGAACGAAAATCAATTGACTCGATGCAAGCAAAGTGGTCGAAATTTTTTTTGAAACAAATACAAATAACTAAATGAGGTAGTTAAACGGTGTGTTTGCATTTGGCAAACAAACGTGGTGGGTAGGTTCGCGCCATAATTGCCGCACAATTTATTCTCATTATTTGTTTATATTTTTTTAAAAGCTTAGTACTGATTCTATTTTTGTTGTTGTAACGGAAATGGAAATGAAAAGAAAACAATTTGTTTGTGTGTGTAAACATTGAAATTAATTATTGCAATTGTTTCTTTTTTAAAGAGTTGGGGGGGCAAAAATATGTTTCTGGTCCAGCTCGAAGGACCAAATGTATAATGTTTTGAAATATACATACGTATAAAACGTTTCTGTCACCACCATTAGAAATAATTTCATATTTTTACTCAATTGTAATATAAAGTTTGAGCAACAGATGCGAATAGTTTATATGGAAATATTTAACCTCTAGAGCAAAACCTCTTATGAAATATTCCATTCCATATAAAATAACCTATACCATTTATTTTTAAAATAGTTTACATTTGTTTTCCCCTTTTTTTTTTGCAAACACCATAAACATGACAAACATTACAAAAGAAGGAAGAAAATACAAATCACACCACCTACAATTATTATATCACATTGTGGAAGGCCGTTGAAAAACTAAAAAAATATGAAAACAAAAATTTAGAAATAAAAATAAGTTCCGCGTCCGTTCAAATGTGAGATGATCTGGAAAGGTATACTGTTTTGAAAAGAGGCCACGATAATAAAAAAAATTTTCGTATTTGGGATTCAGAGAAATCGGATAATTTGATGCTCTCTTTGGTTTGACGGAATGACTGTCATCGTCAATACGGAGCATTATGGTTATATGATTACTGAATTTTTTGCCTGCCTATGGAGAATACCACTTGGGAAAATTACCTCAAAAGAATCAATGCTTGCAACAGTTCGCATATAGATCTACCGAATATGTTCAAAATTTCGTAGAAAATTGATTTTATAATACTATCCAGACTATCCGATTTGAACCAGACTTTGCGCACTCTATCCAAACATGAAAAAAATCTGAAGAAGATTGGTCCACTCCTCCCCCACAAAGAGGAATGTCCAATTTGATCCAAATTATTCACATGTAATATTTTTAAAACCCAAATCCCTCCTCCTGCCTTTCCACTCCGACAAAATATGCTTCAAAACTGCCATATTCTGTTTGTTTCTATTATTTATGCAGGGACTGTGTATATCCGTTTGTTTTCATAATAGAATTTAAAAAAAATCCCAAAGATGAAGAAGACATTTTCCACTTCGTGCCAGATTTTAAGCCTAGAATGAGGTGTATTAAATGTTATTGAAATGAAGTTCAGATCAGGGATTATCTTGCAATTCTATGTGACATGTAGCACTTGGCATACTGATTGCAAGAATTGCGGAAACACATAATTACCGAGATATGGCCTCAAAATAAATTACGAATTTACGAATGCAAAAATAATAGCTATTAGGATTCCGTGAACAATGCGGGCAATGATGATTCGCGTTTGACTAGGAGCACGCCTCCCGTTATCCAAAATTTATGAATCCAATATTAGTGGAATGGAATGTCCGATTTGAACCAAACATTGCATAATCTATTATCTTTAAAAAGCCTAGCTCAAATCCGAAGATTAGACCCATTGGTTCACTGCCTCTACCTACACAAATGTTCAACATTATCAATATCTATGAATCCAATATTAGGCCAATGAAATGTCCGATTTGAATCTAGACCTCCATCAGAAAGGGGTCAATATTTTATAAACTTGTAAATTGTATTTAATTTAAGCCAATTGAATACGTGATTTGATCAACATTAAATCCAAAACTTGTTTGATAAGAACATTTCTTATATAAAGCGAATAATAAAACGTGTGTGCAATTCCGAAGACCTCCACAAACCAAATGCTGAGGGTAACCCCGACAAACACTTTTTTGAACCAAACAAACCAAAGTCTATACTCATTTTGGTTAGAAAATCTTCCCACCAAAATTTTTCAATATAAGCCCAAGTTCCGGGATAGCTCCCATATAACGATGCCCCCACTATAAGGTTGTAAAATCTGACTAAAAAAAATATTGGTATTTTAAAGATGTTATAAAAGTTTTTCAAACGAATTTGCCCCAATTTGATATTTCTGATACCCTCCCCCACAAAGTGTCAAAATTGTGAAAATTTATTAATCCAATATCAAGTGAATTGAATGCGCCGATTTGATACGAATTGTGCACATCGGTATAATTTTAACAATCTACTTATCCATTCCGACAAAAAAAAAATGTTTTAAAATTGCCATGTTCAGCTTGTTTTTATTATTTTTTACAGGCACTATAGATTAGGTTAGGGATGTACGGTTTTTAGTAACAACCATTCACTCGAAGACTGTTGTCCATTCTGATCATCCTTGATACCGAAAAGAAAAGGGGGAAAAAGGAGGGAATGGAAGAGAAAACAAAATAGTAGGATAAGGAGAGCCTAGAGATGGTTATTTTAGCCATGCCAGATTTTTGACAAAGCCTAGGATCTGCTTGGGGTCTATTTTAGAGAAGAAAGCTAGATTATCAATTTCATATCTTTCAAACAGTTTATGTCTTCTGTCACTCAGCGATGGACATCTACGGAGGATATGTTCAATTGTTTCTAGCTCTTCTTCGTCCTCACATAGACGACAGTAATCCTCTCCGCTGGAGTCCCATTTCGAAGTGAGAGATATAATCTTGCAGTGACCTGTTAAGCGGATTTTGCCATTGAAATTGCCAATGGGTGGTTACACAGATCTCTCAATCGGAAGATTAGAGGATTGTGAGCCCCCTCTAGCAAGCTTATCGGCTATCTCGTTCCCTTCTATGTTCCTATATCCTGGAACCCAACATAAATTAACTATCCGTCGTGTGTCATGCAGAGCGGACTTGCAATCAGAAACAGCTTTTGAGTTTATAGGGCACGATTTCAAAGCCTTGAGGGCCGCCTGACTATCGACATACAGTGGTGGTCACAGAATTAAAACATTTACTGTGGTAAACATTTTTTGATCAGCCCTCGATTCGTTTGAAGTATTTTTGAAATTTTTTTCATTCAGAACACTTCGATATACTGCACTTAAGAGATTTAGTGTGAAAATAGAAAATTTTTGCACGCAATTTTTCCATAAATAACGGTTTTTATGAAAATACATCGACTTTGAAGTGGCCATATAATTAAAACATTGTGTGGGATTTTTTACTTTACTGCATTTTTTGAAAATATTTTTAGAAAATCTCTTTAATTTAGTTAAATTATATAAACTAAGCACCGATAAAATCATTTACAGATACAAATTGTTGAAAAAATCTGTAAAATCTATCAAAATTGCCAACAATTTGTACAGTACACCTTACGTTCAGAAAATCACCCTAATTATCACCCTAATTATAGAAAATAAAGGTCCGAATGCACCAGAAATTGCTAGAATTAGTAGAAAACATTCACTAATTCTCAAAATAAAGAAATATTTGAAATAAAAACTCAAAAAATTGGAATTAACCTAAAGGAACGATTCAATTTCAATAGCCTTTACTGAAGAAGGCCGGAATATTTTTGCAGTATGATTAAAATCGATTGATATTTTTTATTATATCAAATCGACTGTTCGAGTAGTACAGAATATATTTTATCAAAAAATATATCTTGAGCCAGAGATCAACGCCTATGTATATTAGTAAAAGTTTTGGCACACAGCAGCATGTTTGATGGTCATATAAAAAATCTATTGAACATGACAATATTTTTCCAATATAATATTTTTTGATTCGAATAACTTCCACTTAATCTATTTTAGTATCAAGGAAGTAAACATTTTACAGTTTGACAAATATTTGAAGTTTGTGTTGAACATCAAAAATGCTGCTGTGTGCCAGAAACTTTTACTCGTCAACCTAGGCGTTGATCTTTCTCCTATGGACATATTTTTTGATAAAATATATTCGGCCACAGTCATTTGATATAATAAATACCAATATCAATCGATTTTTTTCTCCCAAAATTATTCCAATTTAGAAAGACTATTGAAATTGAATGTTCCTTTAGGTTAATTCCAATTTTTTGAATTTTTATTTCAAATATTTCTTTATTTATTATTAATTGTTTTCAAATATCCAATTTCTGGTGCATGTTTATTTTCTATAATAAGGATATTTTCGCAATCTGTACAAATTGTTGGCAATTTTGAATATTTTTTCAACAATTTGTGGATTTTACGGTGCTTAGTTTATATAATTTAACAAAATAAAGAGCTTTTAAAAATTTAAAACAAAAATTATTTTTTTATGTAGACCTGCCAATTTGGTAATTTTTCATAAATCCTATATCTATTATTATGCAATTTTGAGGGCCGCCTGACTATCGACATATATAGTCACCGGTCCTGTTTTATCGGCAGAAAGTTTTTGGCTATCTCGTCCGCTTTAGTGATTGCAAGGATTTGTGCTTCAAAAACGCTACAAAGATTGTTAAGTTTATATGAGTTGTATATTTCTAATTCCCTACAGTAAACGCCTGCACCAGTGCCTTCCTCCATTTTTGGCCCGTCTGTGAAAAATGGCATACCTTACAGAAGTAAGGAGCCACTAGTAAAGGATTCCCTACAGGTAGGCACTATAAATATTCATCTAATTTCATAATAGAAAATCAAAGTCCCAACGATTAAGACGAAATTTTTCACTTCGTACCATATTTTGAGCCTAGAATGATGTATATTAAGTTTTGTTGAGATCGGTTTAGATATAAATTTATGGTAGAGCTATATTTAATATAAATGCCGGTCATTTCTAAGCATATTTTACAATTTCGGTAAAGTTTTTTAAGTAGACGACCTTCCACCGGGGCTTTCTCCTATGGACAGGCAAAATCACGGCCACGCAATCTAATTCATGTTAAAATCCAATTTAGAATTCAGATTATGCTAGCCAAGGCTTAATACTATCATTTATAGACAAATATCCACATGTGGATACGCAATCCAATCCAAAATATCACATGTGGATACGCAAATCCATGACATGTAAATTTAAAACAAAAATTATTTTTTTATGTAGACCTGCCAATTTGGTAATTTTTCATAAATCCTATATCTATTATTATGCAATTTTCTTTTTCAAATAGCATTTTTAGAGTGCCATCCAGTTTACCTTTAACATGAACATTCAAAGCCCATAATTCGGAATGTATGAATTTCCCCCACACACAAACTGTATGTCAGTGTAATTTCATTTCGAAAGGACTTCCTAAACCTGACTTAAGCCCTTTTTATCCGGTAGTAACAAAATTCTTCCAAAAATCGGCAACACTAAAATCGATTTATCACCAGAAAAAAGGCCGACATCAAAATTAAGCGGTAATTCTCAAAGAGAGCAATTAAGGGAAAACGCCGCAACAACACAAATGTCAGAGAGGAAGTAAAAAAAGGAAAAAAATATACACATTTATTATATATATATATATATATATATATATGGAGGGACAATATTATGCAAGCAAAAAGGATATTCATTCCATAACCATGAAAACCCAGAGGAAAAAGGCTCGCTCTTTCTTTTTCATTTTTGACATTGACAGCCAGCCAACCTGCCTGACTGCCGTAGTTGTTGTTGTTGTTCTTATAAACCAAAAAAAAAAAAAAGAAAATCGGGAAAAATACTTACAATTCTTTAATCAGCATTTTGATTTAACTCTTTCTTGCTTTGTACTTTCTTTAAAGATGTTTAACTTCTGCTTCTTATTGTTCTGTTTCTTCTTCTCCTGATGGATTATTGCCCCTCTCGTTCTTCTTTTTCTTTCAAATTTATTTGGTTTATGTTGTTGCGTTTTGGGATATTTTTGTTAACTTGTTTTTCTTTAAACGAAGAAAAAAATACGGGGAGGGAAAACACAAAATTTTCACTGTTAATTTTCTCTGTGGAATTATGGGGGAAGAAAACTTAATTAATTTGCACTTTATTTTCTCTGCTTAACAATTATTGTTGTTGTTCGGTTTACTTCTTTGGCAATTTGACACACTGATAGCAGTAGCAGCAGCAACGACGACGACGGCGGCGATAACGATAACACCACCAATCGAACGACCAACTAGATTAGCAAAGCAGAGCAGCCAGCCAGCATTCACTTTCTGTGTTCTTGTAATTTTTTGTTGTTGCTTTTTTCTATTTTTCTTTTTACTGCGTATTCTCGTTGTGGTGTTTTGTTTTTGGTCTTATTAGAGGAGAGAGAGATATTAGGAATAAAGGAGAGCGAACTACAAAAAGGGGAAATAAACTACGAGAGAGCACAATTTAATCAACACACACGAGAGTGAGAATGAGAGAGAGTAAGGTCGCCAAGTAACTTTGAGCTGGCAAATGAAAGTAACTATTTTTTTTTTAACTGGAGACAACACAAGAAATTAAAAAAAAAAATTAATCAAAAAGGAAAACCCTTTAATTTAAAAATGCTTCTGCTTCTAAATGCAAGCAAAAGAAAACCATCGATACTCCAACTGGAATAGCGAACGCATAGCACACAAAAAACATCCAATTGGAATAATTATTTTATCTATGCGATTTTTTGCCTGCTTGCTTATTTCATTGAAAGAATTGCCGAAAAAATAGTGTGATTTTTTCCATTCTCATTATTTTTTGTCGGTCGGTCGGTCGTGGCTTTGATGACGTATGTTTCCGTAACGTTTTTTTGCTTTTCGTTCCTCTATTTTTCTATTGCAAATTTTTTTCCGATATTTTTCCACTATCGCCTCATTGTGACACACAATACTTGTTTTTTTTTTCGTTCGTTTTTTGTCTTCCGCAAAAAGCAAGGTGAACCATGAACTTGTTTGCAGTTTTACCGTTAAATTAACAATTTCATTTAATTCAATAGGGTTTTTGGTTTTCTTTTAAAGAATTGATTTTTATTTCTTTTTTGTATTACTTTTTTATCTTAACACCTTCGATTGCATCGATTTGCAAAAAATACGTGTGTGCTTCTAACCGCTCGAAAAATCCAATGAATTTGACATGCTACTCCTCTTGCTGTATGACACGGAGGTTACTTGGGTACATATGCAATTGTGTGAGTACTCAAGTAACCAGAGCGAAAGAGATTGGCAGTGTTGCTAATGTGTTGAGAAAAAAGCGCAAAAATAGTTGACAGCAAATATTGTGGGAGAGACTAAATGAAGACGTATAACGTCAGAGGGATATATACACCTAAGTCTGTTTTTACACGGTAGATTGGTTCCAGAAGAAGTCGTGTAAAAAAATACATTGATCTTATACATAAAGGGAATTCCCCTAAATTAGTGCTATTCACATTTGCTTTGCTATTCACATTTGAATTCACTTAAATTATTAAGCTAGTGTTCGCAAACTATCGATACTATCGATGGTTTCAGACTTTTTTATTTCATAAATACTTTTTTGTGATATGAACATACTTCGCAAAAGTTAAATTTGACAAAAAAATAAAATCGTCCAAAAAAATTAAAAATATTCAATTTTCACACCGCGTTATATCAAAACCGTGTACAAAAAGACCATGTAAAAACATACTTAGGTATATATATATATATATATATATGGGAAATTAAGTGTATTATGTTTTATTGGACCATACCAATACGCCTTCAGACCTGGCAAGCCCACCATTGACCAGATTTTCACTCTGCGCCAAATCCTGGAAAAAACCCACGAAAAACCCGGTAAAAGTTCTAATGTAAATGCCGTTTTTAAGTCGGAAAGGACCTCTCGGAGCCCTTTAATACCGAACGAGGTATCCTGCTGGAAAATGTCATACCAGAGGCAGAAGCCGATCTGTGTTGACGGTGAATATCACCGTCGAATGAACCATGAGCTGTACCAGCTATTATCGGACATCGGCATTGTTAGACGGATTGAGCTGCAGCGACTACGTAGGCTAGGTCATGTTGTGAGAATGGATGCAGATGACCCAGCCGAAAAGCTATATAAAAGCGAACCATCTGATGGTTCACGCAGAAGGGGAAACCACGAATAAGATGGAAAAACTGCGCGAAAGACCGACGCGCCTGGAAATATTTTTAAGCTTATGGAACGAAAGTTCTGTCACAAGCCAGCTAAGTAAGTAAGTGTATTTTGTATCTAATTGGCTTATAGGGTGAACAATGTGGAAATTAGTACTTTTCTAGATACCATTATTTTGATAGATCATGGGTAAAGGCGAGTACAAACTATCAATCTAGACTGTAAATTTTTTATCAATAACTAATGTCAGATGAATGACGGACATGAAAGGCCATACTGGCCCATATAAACTAAATTCAAAATAATAACCTTTCATTCATTTTTCGTGTTATGTGTGAAATGCGTGTTTTTTTTATATTTTACAGAAGAAGCCACTACCTACATAGTTGCTTTTTTGTTATTCACCATGCTAACAACACAGAACTCTTAGAAGTATAAGACGATATTATATATTAAATATATTTTTGGTATATAAAAAATAGGGTATTTCTCAATTTTATAAAAAAATACAAATTGAATGTTCAATTCATCAATGATATCAGTTCTTTAGTTGTGACTCACAAAGTAGGGAATTATACGAACGTAACATATCACGTTAAATTTATTTCCAGACACTACGACAAATGAAATATATTTTTTACATATATAAAATAGGGAATTTCCCAACTTTATAAAACAATATACACATAATAAATGTTGAAGTCATCAATGCAATTCGTTCAACGTAGTGACTCCAAACAGCAGCCACAGAACCGCAAAAACATAGAGAACAATGGGAAACACCGTATCATCTCATCCCTTTCCACATTTAACGGATTGTGAAATTTATTTTGGTGGACACGGTCACGAAAATGTCACAGTATTCATTGATCTCATTCAGCAATATAAGAAACGGAGAGATATTTGTGATCCTGTTGCTCTGGATGAAATGGAACGTTTATTGTATGGTCCAGCATTGCAATGGTGGAGGAAACAAAACAAACGCAATAATCTAAAGGAATGGGAAATAGCCTTGGAAATGCTCAAGAATGAATTTATATGTAGGAAATAAATTATTTTTTGTTTTATTATTTAAATACTTAAAATAGTGTTCGTTATTCCCTAAAATAAGGGTAATTTGTGACTTAAAAAAAGAATATTAATTACAGAATATTAATTATCCGACAGGGTTCCTCGACTGGACAGAATAACTTTTGTATAAAGGATACTAGCGTTACCATAGTTCAGCGATTTCCAGGCATCCGCTTCTCGGAGTCTCAGGCACATCTGGCAGCCTGAAATTTAATCAGAATGTCCAGTGGTTGGAGATTCAAGATCGCATTCAAGGCTGCCTGTAGTGTACTTCTTAGCGCTCCGGTAGTCAGGATCGAAGCCGATCGCTGTACTAACTTTAATTTTGTCGGCAGTATATTTTTGTTGACCCCCTTCCACCATACAAGGCAACCATATGTAAGAATGGGGAGAACGACCGTCACATGCAGCCAGTGTACCAGAAGCCACAGAAGGGGAGCTCTCGTATGCTCAGGTATCCCTTTAGCTTACGAGAGCAAAATGGATGGTCTTTAGCTTCTCATTGTTGAAAGCTCCCTCAATATAGAGGCACGCTGCCAAGGTGTAGCCAGAGGACTCCATATTCTTCTCAATGCGTCCAACCAACTCATGTAAGGCCGTATCCACCTTTCTAAAGTCTTGAGTAGAAAGGAAGAGAGGCTAATCGGTCCATAGTCCTTTGGTAGCGTATGACTCGGCTTCCCGGCTTTCGGGATGAAGGTCACTCTCTTTCCATGGACTAGGTATGTACGAAAAAAGTATACAAGCCCTAAACATGTCTTGCAGAGGGGCTAGAAGAAGATCAAGAGTCTCACTACGAGAGTTTGTCCACGTTCCGTTTAGCCTTCTTGATTTCACTCTTGTACCTATTAAACTGTTCTCTATAAACATCCCAATCTGTACTGAGTTTTGTCTTACTAGTTCTATTGTATGCTTTTCTTCAGCCTTCCTCAAGACCACCATACTTGCTGAAATCTTTTCCCGGGGTATGTTAGTGGACAAGAAGCCTCATAGCTCTTCAGAAGAATGACCGTGACATTGTTCACAGCTTCCTCAACATCCTCAACCGTTATGAGATCTTTATGACCCAGGACTGAGGCTGCTGTTTCGGCTTTGAATTTGTCCCAGTTTGTCTTCCGAGGATTCCTATAAGGCTTCTGTTAATCTCTGGAGGCAGGAATCTGGAAAAATATCAGTCCATAGTCCGAAAAGTAGCATTTCTCAGATACTTCCCAGTTCATAACCCCAGAGTCGTCCATTTTAGTGAGGGTTATGTCGATGACTTCACCTCTTAACGAACGTTGGTGTATTGCCCATATTAGATATTCTAAGATTATAACTAAGTATAAAATAAAAAATGGACTCACCTCTCGTATTGGCGAGGATTCTCCACCTCCTGATGTGAAGGCCGTCGTGTGATGGTTAGGGTTGCACGGCAAATAGCAAGCCAGCAGGAACTGTCTACTCAACAACACATTATGTAGCATGACTAACAAAATCCTGATCTCTTCATGGAGGTTGCAATTCTGAGTACATTCGTTTGTAATGTTTTCAAAGATCTCCACTATGTGTAGGTTCCAGAATAAGGCTGCATAATTAAGGATGAAAATACCGGTGGTCTAATATGTCGTTACCAATGTTTACTTGTCTTTGTCCCAGGAGGAGGACTGCCAGAGCCTTTAGAACTTTGTTCCAAGCCTTCACAGAAAATTTCAGGATTTTGGTCAGATAACCCTGCGCTGTTGCACCAAACTTCATGAACTTTCTAACATTGCTGGGCTCGAGACATAATATTTGTTCGATTCAAAATTAAATAAGAAAAAATAACCGCCTCAAATGAAGTAAAAGTTCCGATATTTTGTGATAAAAAAAATTAATGATATGTGATTTTGGAAAGGACGATAATTTAAGATTTTTTTAAAGCTGGTAATATTACTTCGTAGAATGAAACAAAATTCAAATTTATTTTTGAAATGTTTGTCTTCTTTTGTGTTTTTTTATTTATTCTTTTCTCATATACAAAAACGATTTATTTATAATTTCTTTTTTTAAAAATTGTCTTCATGCTTCTTTTTCTTCTTTTTCGCTGTTATTATAAAATAATGCCTTTGTTCTTTGTGTTATTGTTGTTAATTATTACAATATATTTACTCTACAATGTATGTATTTATATAAATAATGAATTACATTAAGTATTACAAATTAACTATGGATAGGAAAAAAACACAACATATTTATTTATTTGTTTTTTATGCAAAAAACAAAAATTATTTCGTTTTTTTATATTTCCTTTTTTCGTTAAAAGCTATAAATTGCAATGTCTAAAAATTGTGTTTTCTAACAATAATAGTTAACAAAAAATAAAAAGAAAATTACATGTCTAAACAAAAAGAAAATTATTATTATTTAATTTTATAACTACATTAATTTATAGGAGGAAAAAGGAGGGAGTGTTTGCTGCAAGTTGACATTAAGAAAAAAAAAAATAACAGTCTAAAATATTAAGGTTTTTTAAAATTATTTTTCGTTTTTTTTTCTATTTATTTTTGTTTAAAATAATTCTAACAACATAAAATCACAAGCTTTTTATTTGAATAGGAAAAAATTTCTGTGTGTGAGTGTATGTATGCATGTATATGTGTAAAATGAAACCCAAAATATTGGTGGTTCGGATATAGTATAGTGTGGATATGTATCCCAATGGTTAACAGATATATGGTATACGTTTTTAATTATAACCAAAAAAATTAATTAAAAATCAACTAATCAAATTTTCGGACATCTTTTTTAAAAATCACGCAATATTTTGATATAATCTTTTATATTTATTTTTTTTTTAATTTTTTTAACAGATCATAATTGGACTTAATCCTGATTTATTACAGGCTATTATAATTACCTCTGCCAGGAATTTCTGGCAAATATACTGCAATATGTCTAAAATAATTGAAAAAATGTCCGACTCAAAATTATAGCTGGAAATGTTTTAAGGTCAGTGTTATAATGCTGCAAAGAAGACTGTCAATGTGGTAAACATGCATTCCGAAGGGGTTTAATATCTGAGCCAAAAGATCGATAAAGAAAAAAAATGTTATTTTCGATGTTATGGGTGATATATTCGAACTTATAAATATTTACGGTAAATTTGCCATAACATTGAGGAAAAATAGGTTCGTTCGTTTACACAATTTTTACAAATTGTTACCAAAAGTTTGTTCGTTCATCCTAAAAGTCCAGTAAAAGAGAGTTAATTGAGAGAGCATATTTGACAGTTGTGTTACTGAGCATTTGCAAATTCTTACAAGCAGAAATATACCATCAGCTGTTTTGTTATGTTTTGTAAAGAAAACAACATTTTTCTCAGGAAATTTATTGTTTTGTGAATTTTAGATTGACATTAAAATGGATGATGAAAACGCAAGTATTTATAAACAAGATTAATTTTCCGCTTCTTATCCATTTTTTTTAATAAAAATGCTGTTTTTTTTCGCCAAATTGTTTGTTGTTTTAATCAGCTGTGTCGATACAATCTTTTTACTGGATGTTGTTCGTTTACTTTTTGCAATTTTCGCTCTTCAAATAATTAAATTTTGCAGTGAACACTGATGCCATATGCCGAAGTTTAAGGGAACATAATCCCAAAGCTCACGGCTCAAGAAAAAAGGGATATCGATCATAATAGGGGTAAGTCTAAAAGTCGAAGACGACTTTTGATAATTGAGAAAATCGCAAAGTCGACTTTTCAAAATCGACTTTCGATTTCTTCATAAATACTAGGTTTATTATCACAAAGCCGAAATTGCCAAAATAATTACTTGTGTTTAATTAATTTAATTTGTTGACAACAATTCATATAAAAAATCAAATTTTTAGTCGATTATGCTTTAGTCGGTAAAAGTCGAAAATCGATTTTGAACAGGTTGACAAAATCGAAAGATCGAAAAGTCGACTTTTAGTCAAAGGCTAAAATCGATAAGACTAAAAGACAACTTTTTGGTCAGAGGCAAAAATCGAAAAGTCTGACTTTTGCGCTCGACGACTTATGCGATCATAAGTCCTACTCAGAATTTCAAAACACAGAAACTACAAAACTCAGATTTTCACCCAAAATATATCTCGAAGTCTGGAAAGGTATTCTCAAAATAGAGATTTCTTATCTTGTTCGAATATGATGCATCGGAACGCGATAATCCATAAAAACAAAGTAGGAAAACTTGGACGTAAAACCTCCACGTAATAATTTAATACGTAAAAATAGGACAATTTTTTTAGATCATATGGGAGTTGCTATTATTTTGAGAGTACTTTTTGATAAAAAAAAGTTTTTTTTTTGTGTTTGTATGAATTCAGTGTGAATTCAGGGGAATCGAAGGCTCATTGTCAAGCCCCAACTACATGTTTTTACTTGAGCCACATTTTGGCAATCTATGATCTATTTGTGGTCACAGTCTCGATATTTAATGAGTTCTGAATTCTCAAAAAAATATTCTGTAGCATAATAGTCTCATTTGAAAATAACTGTCTCAATATAATTTCAAACTCTCCCTTAAGAAATATCCAACATCTTTAAGTAACCAAAAAAAAATATTTTTTTATACAACAACAATGAAAAAAGTTAAAATCAATAAAATGTATATATAATATATGTATATACAATTGGTAATATATATAAAGTGTATATTATTGTGTGTATATAAATGTCTGTGTGTATGTATTTCTTATAAAGCGTTTCATTTTGATGGTGTTTGATTTGAAAGTAGTAAATTAAAATCTCTCTCTCAAACTCTTCTGCTCTGCTCTCTCTTTATATATGCCACTTTCTCTAGATGTATTTTCGTCTTTTTTAAAAAGTTGTGGACCATTATTATACCTTAACTTTCATTATTTTAGGATAAAATAAAAAAAGAAACATGAAATTTAAATTTGATCTGAAAAATCCGTTCAAAAACAAAAGCTAACCTATAATAATGATCCCATAAAATATTAATTCAAAAAAAAAAAAATGTTAAAATTTGAATTGTTTTTTTCTACAACTTTTCAAATACCACTGTAATATATTGCATCCTCATCTTCTTCTTTATCTGTTGCAGTTAAAAGGTAGGTTGGTTGATTGATTCTTTTCTAAAGAATTGTATTAATAAAAAATTGCATAGAAATAGCTTACACTTCCGTTTCTTGCTGTTTAAAACAAAAAAATAATATTTGGTTTCATTTATCATCATAATTAAATAACATAAATACAAGGCGCGCGGGCGTCGCCTTTAGCTCTGTGCATCTTATAATTATTGCTATAAGTTTCCTTGGCAAATTGTTTTGTAGTTGTACTTGTCCTTTAGTTTATGGCTTTGTTGTTGTTGTTGGATGTTGATGCTATTGCCGTTGTTGTAACTTCAATTCTCATGAATTTGCATTTCCAATTCAACATCGGTTAAATTCACTTCACGTATTGAATTTATAAACATATAACGGGAAAAATAAATATATAGCCAACGGAACCATTTCATTTGCGATTGATGTTTTTTCATGGCATTGCGAACAATTGAAGACTCCTGCCAGCTTAAAATACACCTGGAAATGAAATGGGGATTAGTAATGTATTTAGTTGGATATTAGTTGATCATTGAATTTATCGGTAGTCCGATAAAGATATCTTCATAACAAATAAAAAAATTTGGAAGAGAGTATTATGTGGGGACTATTCTATGAAGTGCAACCACCACAAAATGCTGACTTTTTGTATTGAAAAGTCTAAAAGTCGAAATCGACTTTTGATCTTTGAGAAAATCGCAAAGTCGACTTTTCAAGATCGACTTTCGATTTGCTTCATAATTTCTTGGTTTAATATCACAAAGCGGAAATTGTCCAAAAAGTACACATTCAGAACTTTTTTCATCTGTTGACAACAATTCTTATAAAATATTAAATTTTTAGTCGATTTTGCTTTAGTTGGTAAAAGTCGAAAATCGATTTTGAACAGGTTTGACAAAATCGAAAGATCGAAAAGTCGACTTTTTAGTCGAAGGCAAAAATCGAAATGTCTAAAAATCGACTTTTTGGGCACAGGCAAAAGTCTAAAAGTTGACTGTTGGGCTCGACTACGTATCCCTTGGTACTTTGAACGTCAATCTTAAGTGAACCAATATTGATGATTTTGGGTGGGACGATTTGAGGAACAGAAGACCATTTAGTTCGAAGTGTTATATATCGGGATCAAATGCGTATGGATCTATGCGTATATTTGCTTGCGTCGATGAAGTGATATGTTAGAAGTTTTGCCTTGGCCTGAAATATATATCATATGAAAAAAAAAAACAAAACAATTACTTACCAATATCTTGACATAAAACATGTACAAATGATATCAAAAATTGATAAATATTTGCGCACTATATTAATGGAGTCCAAGGTATAAAATTTACAATCTGAAAGTAAAATAAAAATAGATATAAGTTTTGGTTTTTAATATATTTCAAAAGAAAAAGAAGAAGAATATATGAAAAAATATATGTAACTAACTCGTAAAAGCAATGCTACACTAATCCTTGAAGTTAAATCTAGAGAATGGGTTGTGGTTAATGTCCTTAGGTTACTAATTGCTTCTTCGTGCATTCGGCTATCAGTCGGAATAAATAGTAATCTAAATTTATAAACGTCCGCATTTTGTTCTTGCAACTGCAGATCTTACACATTTTCACGAAAGAGGGGTCTACAATCCGAAACCTACTCGGCCCATTGTGTAAAAGTAGTAAAGCTTGCGAGTGGCGACGACCACCTGATTGGACCACTTTGTAAGGGCGATCATTACTGATCTGATATCCGACATCACGAATTCCACCCGATGAATGATGTGAAGCGGTGACTTGCCAATTTCTATAATGTTCGGCAAACGTTCTTTGAGTTCCGTAACCAAAAAGCCAAATATCTCAAAATCAAAATGGGAGCCCCGCAAGGCGAGGCGCACTTCCCCACTCCAGTCATTTGGCCACCATGACTAACTTCTTCCAGGACTCAGAAGGTGAAATCTAGGAACAAAGTTCTAAAAGATATCCTGGAGAATAAGGACATATAAGGCTATCGGTCGTTCCATCCCTAATTATGCAGCCCCAGTATGAGCATGCTACCTTAGCGACACACAGTGGATATCCTTTCAAACATCACAAAATAACGTAAAATGAATTGAAATTTGTTGTATCCAGGAGACCAGAATACTGTCACTCAATCAACATAATGTGTTATTGATTAAATATTTCCGGCTGACATATTATCTGGCGTATCATTCCAACTATCACACAGTGATCACCTGCAATTTTAGACATTAAGAGACATCTTCCTAGAAAAACTCCTTCTATTCTGGCACAACTAAGGTCAGGATATAGTAATTTTTTTAACTCTTATGTGGGCATTGTTTCTGAAATCCTTCCTGCCAGCAAAGCCCTCACGACACACATTTTACAACAACAGGTCCTCTGGAGAATGTTGAGTATGCACGTTTGAATTGTGCAACGGCGTTTTGACATGTTTGAACTGTGTAACACTAGATTTCGCGGATCTCATTGACACCGCATATCTGACCCAACCATCGCTTTGGTCAGCAAGGTTCCCTTGTCTACGCCCCAAATGCTGTCGGCTAGCGACTTAAGGACCTAATAAATTATTTTGATTATCGCAGATATCTGAGTCTTGCACAGACGTCTACTGGGAAGTTTGGAATTTTTTTAGGAAGAATATTAGATGCAGACGATATGTGCCAACCATAGAGAAATTAGCCTTCTTCCCATCGCATATAAAGTGCTATCCAGTGTGCTGTGTGAACGATTGAAGGCATATAAGGCTATCGGTCGTTGACATTATTGGACCATACCAATGCGGCTTCAGACCTGGCAAATCCACCATTGACCAGATTTTCACTCTGCGACAAATCCTGGAAAAGACCCATAAAAAACACATCGACCCATACCACCTATTCGTCGACTATAAAGCCGCATTCGACAGCCCTATCCGTTCAGAGGTGTTTAAAGCCATGTCTACGTTCGGCATTCCTGCAAAATTAATACGACTATGCAGGATAACATTAAGTGACACAAGGTCAGCAGTTAAAGTCGGAGAGGACCTATCGAAGCCGTACTATTCCGAACGAGGATTCAGACAAGGTGACAGTATGTCGTGTGATCTTTTTAACATCCTGCTGGAAAAGGTCATACGAGACGCAAAGGTGAACCGAAATGGCACTCTGTACATCAAACAACAAATGTTAGTCGCCTACGCCGATGACATCGATATAGTGGGTCGAACATTGCGAGCGGTACAGCCACCTTTGAACAAATTGAGGAGTCTTACATAGTGGGTTCTGACAGTAAATGGCGAGAAGACCATGCTGATGGTATCAACGCGCAAGACGTCCAGTACGCGCAGACTAGGACCAACTGTGGAACATGAGAACTACAGCTTCGAGGTAGTTAAAGATTTTATATACCTTGGTACCGTCATAAATAAAACTAATGACATCAGTTTTTAAATCCGGATAAGGTCTAAGAAACAAGGCCACCTCCCGCCAGACCAAACTCACACTTTACAAGACGCTGATACTACCAGTGCTGTTATATGGACAGTTTCTGCTGACATCATACGGTGATGGCTGCTTCATCTGCGCTACACATCCTTCAGGACTTCACGTGGTACCAATCTCCGGACGT
Source organism: Musca vetustissima (assembly GCF_032173495.1). Lineage (NCBI taxonomy): Eukaryota > Metazoa > Arthropoda > Insecta > Diptera > Muscidae > Musca > Musca vetustissima. Next base: position 130,925 of record NW_026875551.1, on the reverse strand, counting down.
CAAGTGGTATCGGCCTCCGAAGGCGAAACCATAAACGGCTACAGATGCAATAAAGTACCAAAACAACATCCTCCTGCAATTTCGGACAGTGAGAGTTTTCTTCCAAAAGACAAACTCGTTATATTCACACACAACTAAGTTCCGAATGCAGTAATTTTCTAAACTCTATCAAGTCAATATTGTTCCTGGAATCCTCCTTGTCAGCAATGCCCCCACATTACTTATTCCTTTGTACATCCGAGCCAATAAATATTATTTTCATGGACTTATGGCTACAGCCTATATTGGGGGCACAATTCCCCGGCTACCCTGATTTTCGATAAGTTTTCTTCCGTTTTTATTTGAATTTTTTCAGGAATGAACTTTCCACCACAGCGAACCTGTTACAATTGCAGATCCTCTGGACTAAGTTGAGTAGGCTTGGAGGATGAGGAGGCAGTCTGTTGCTGTTCTCACAAGTTTGACCTGTTTAACGGCGTTTTGAAAGGTTTGAATTGTGTAACACTAGTATTCACAAAACATACCCAGCTATCCCTATGGTCAGGAATGTTTCAATGTTTGCGCCCCAAGTGCTGTCGGCTTAAGAACCTAGTTAATTTTTTAGCTTATCGCAAATAGCTGCGTCTTGCACAGATTTACTTAGTGGCGGATATTTTTTATATTCCTCAGATGAAAAATAACCATATCCTGTTTTTTTCTTATATTATACGACATATGACACTTCCTTACGCCTGTCACTCCCGGGCTACTCTATTGGGAAGTTTAGTATTTTTCCAGCAAGAATATTGCGGCTGGATGCCGCTGTGAAGGCACGGCATTTAATTGCTGTTAGCCAATCATCAGAATAATTGTTGAATTCTCAGAAATTTTGTAAATAGCTTTCGCGGAAGCTTTCAATGGTTGTGAAGGCGTGTGGATAGTTTATTCCCGGAGAACTACGGAAATCTTTCCTAAACCGCTGTCACGTTATAGCTGAACATTTTGGACGGTAAATGGTCCAACGATTAAATTCCTCAACCGTTACCGCATACACAAGAGTCCAGTTCAAGTGAGAATAGACTTCGATTTAATTCTAAACCTAATATATACCTAATATAATATATACTGATGTTGCTCGATTCAATATTTTTGAAAATATCTCCTTAGATATCCCCATCGACCTTGTCATTTCCATTCCCCCCACTCCATACATACCTTTTGGTAACAAATTGGCTAGACACAATGATGCTGCGGCATAATATACTGCACAATGATTTGGATGCTGGCTAACCCCATCACGATCAAACGTAAACAAGGCCTGAATACTCAGCGTTTCCACCGTGTGTAGAATAATGCTGGCCACCGCATCGGTTTTCCAATCGACATTTGGATCATCGGGTAAATTGGTGGCATTGACTAGTATAATATTGCCCTGAGGTAGACCCAGATGAGTGCATGAATGCCATAGTTCTTCGCGACGCTTGGAAGATTGTTTTTCATAGTTGCCTAGCAAAAGAGAAGAGGAAACAAAATTATATTTTTCAAACCCAAATTAACGACAATAAACACAACAACTCACCATTCGATAAACACAGCAAATATACTTCACATTGTTTCTGACGCGTCAGTGAATAGATTAGCGGTCCAAAGAACATACACTCATCGTCGGGATGTGAAATCACGAATAGAACTCTTTTGGCAGCTTGTGAGGTAGGCCATGGCAACCGCAACTGACCCAGACCCTTGTAGCGGAAGATCAGCGTATATATGGCTAGGCATACTAGAAAGTATGCTATCGAAGCGTAGGCTAAGTGCTCCAGGGCTTCGGTCGATTTGTCCAATAGACGTAGATAGACAGTTCGCGGATGTAGGGCAGCAAGGGTGGCCTGCAAAACACTCAGCCCCGTTGAATTTCCAATTAGCAGGCTGCGCTGCTGCTGATAAGCACTGTAGATGTTTGTGGCCGCTGTGCCACAAGTTGTCACTGTGGTATTAATAACGGAACCAATGAATGTATTCAGCCAGGACACATTCATTTCATTGCAAATGGACCCGTTTTGAGCGCAGCGTGCGTTTTCTGTCTGTGTGAGATACGACGGACAAGACCAAGGCTAATAGGAACAGCTGATTTCAATTCCAATTGGAGCTGTTAGATATCAATGGGAACGGTGCGGTGCGGTGAAGGTGGCGGCGTTACACTGCGTGACCAATAAACACAGTTTTAGCACATCTGTCACAATGCAAGGGATCGATGTCGGAGCAGTTTTATTCTTAGCCAGAATACGCTAACACGAATCGTTGTCATAAAAATACGGAATTGTTTATCGGCTTCTTTTCCAAGCTTACTGACACTCGCGCTTTATGAGACCATTAATTTTTTGTTTTGTCTATCTTCACAATTTTCGATATGTTTTACAGCCGTGTATGGTCCCCTAGAATTCTGCTGTTTGGTGGATTTTTCTCTTTTTTTATTTTTTAGTCCTCATTTGCACTAATCTAATATTTAGCATGTGTTTGTGTGTGTATGTGTGCCTGTGATTTGGACGTTCAATCAATGAATTTTTTGACATTTGTTTTGTTTCCAATTTTCGTTTCGTGTCGGCTGACATATATTATGACATCCAATCACTAATCAGCTGATTAATGAAATTCTTATAGTTGTTGTTGTTGCTGTTTTATTAACCCCTATGTGACACAGACAAAGTAGAAATTTAAGCAAGCGTTCACACGGATATATTTTTTTATTTTATAACAATTGTCAATAGAACTGTTTTTGTTTTCCATTTTCCAATAAAATATTTTTATAAGGTGAGAAAGAGAGATTTTATTCTCCACAATGGTTGATTTGATATTTTCGTCGTTGACTATGTATGTTCTGTCAAATATAAAATTAATATTCGCAACATGTTTAAGTGACATTTTTTAACACATTACTAATAACACGAAAAAATAACGAATGAATATGATTTCCTTACAAAATACAGTAGGAAATGCCATGAAATATTTGTTTCATCCTTATCAAAGAAATTACTTCTAGACGAAGCCGGAACAAAATCATTGTTGTAATCAGGATCCTTATCAGCGTCTTATAGAGCGTGAGTTTGGTCTGTCGGGAGGTGGCCTTGTTTCTAAACTACTCACTTAGATCATAGTAGCATCTGTTGGCCAACGACGACGTCGGATCATTAGTTTTATGTCGTTAGTTTTATTTATGGCGTACCAAGGTATGTAAAATCTTTGACTACCTCGAAGCTGTAGTTCTCAAGTTCAGAGTCTACTGAACGCCTTGCGCGTTGATACAATCAGTTTGGTCCTCTCGCAATTTGCTGTCAGACACACTTTGGTAGACTCCTTCTCAATTGGTTCAAAGGTGGCTGTTACTGCTCGCAATGCTCGACCCATTATATCGATGTCATCGGCGTAGGCGAGTAACATGTGTTGTTTGGTGTACAGAGTGGCATTTCTATTCATCTGTGCCTCTCATATGACCTTTTCCAGCTTGTCTGAATCCCAGTTCGGTATTAAAGGGCTCCGATAGATCCTTTCCGATTTTAACTGCAGACCTTGTGCCAGTTAAAGTTATTCCGCATAGCCGTATTAATTGTGCAGGAATGCCCATGGGAATGCCGAAACCAGACATAGCAATTTGCAACCTTTTTGATGCTCTGTAACTCTGTTTGCCACTTTTTAAGCTTTGTGTGACTTTTCTTTCATGTTTTTCTTAGGTTATATTTTCAATTTTATGTATAAATACAAACTTATTTTGATTCGTCGTTTTTGAGGTCCAAGGGTATCTGACATATTCTAAGAACAGTTTTATTGACGATTTTACTTTTCTATGCGACTTTTTTCAAGGAAACGATTTTTTGTACAATTTTTTTAAATTCCCAACGATAACACTGATTTCCATTATGAAAACGTAAACAAAAGCCAAATTTTTGACATTAGACTTGAGAAAAAACAGCTGACTTTCGCTAGCTGGGTGACGTTATTAGTAGATCATGAGACATGACTTTAAACATCGCTGAAAGGATAAGGTTGTCGACTACTGCCTTGTAGTCGACGAAAAGATGGAATGTGCCGATTTGTTTTTCGTTTGTCTTTTCCAGGATTTATTACAGAATGAAAATCTGGTCAATGGTGGATTTCACAGATCTGAAGCCGCATTAGTATGGTCAAATAGTGTCACCATTGACTTCAGTCGTTCGCACAGCACGCTGGATAGCATGGGAAGAAGACAAAAGGCAAAAACACATAAGCAGACTTCATGCTTGGTATGTTAAGTTGGCTTCTTTTATTGTAAAAGAATAAAGGAGAACGACGTACAAAATAAAGTTTGGCTCTGATATTCCTTCATAAATTGACATTTCACACAAAGCCAACTTAACAGGAAAGGCATGAATCCTCGTATGTGTTTCCTTCTTTATTTCTTTACAGTTGGCACAAATCGTCTTGTCTCCTTTTTTGTGCACGGTTCCAATCATTGGGTATGCATTCCTCTAGCCAAATTGTACTTATCCGCCGGTGAATGCTCCTGCCCAGCATTCATTGTTTTTATAAGGTCCATTGTCTATTAATCAGATCACCCAGAAAGACCATCTGCGTCTAACGTTTTCTGTCAAAACTCAATTGTTTGCATAAAACAGTTTTTTTATCTGCCTGGGTGATCTTATTAATTGATCTTGACCAATAGTGCGTTTCTCTTATATTTTTTGCCAATTCCATGGCATATACCTCACCTTATAGTACGTTTACATTGTATCAGATTTAGTTAACCAGCTCTTCCATGCAGCTCTTCTACAGGAAGAAGAATACCTGCAGCTCTTTCACCGGAAGAAAAATACTTGCAGCTCATCGACGGAAAGAGGAATACCTCCAGCTCTTCTATATGAGATCAAGTAGATTTCGTAGATCTAAACCACTAATGCACAAAATAGTACGATAGCGGTGATGATTCTCTTTGCTTCTCTCTTAGCCAATCATTTTTGAATGGGATCTTTCACTTACGCTCTCATACACTTAGTCTGCTTTTCCACAGGCAGATTTTTATTTGGCAAATTTTTTGTTTTCTCTTTTGAAATTTTCGCTTGCTTTTCCATTAGTAAATTTTTCTTTGCCAAATTTGCGAATCAAAATACAAAAGAAAGAAAATAAAAGTCAAAAGTGTTTGCATTTTAAAGATTTTTTTAATATTTTATTTATTTTTTATATATCTTATTATATAAATTGCAAAAATTAAAAATTAAATTTCACTTGCACAAATTAAAGCAACAGGTTCGTAAACAAAAGCCGGCTGTGTGTCAGTAAAGCGAATAGGTTCAAAAGGAAATGTCAACAAAATTGTTTTCAACGAACAGAGCAAAGCAGAATTTGCGTGTACGGCAAATTATGAACAGGCAAATTTTTGTTTTTCTCCCTCGCACCCCTCTCGCCTACAAACTCAGTATTTGCCAAATAAAAATTTGCCTGTGGAAAAGCAGACTTACTCTAAATTTAATTCTGTTCAACTCTGATCTAAACGTACTTTTAAACAACTACAGACAATGTGGCAATATCTGCAAAGCGAATGATAAATAATGGAACAAGATGAACTAACCAAGTTACTAGTTCCAATCGTTCCCTTATCTGAAGAGTTCCTATGAACTGGTTCGTTTCGGAACGACACAAGTGAAGTAGTCGTTCTATCCGCAAAATATTTTTTGTGGTGATTTTCTGTATTAAAATTTAATTGAAGAAATATTAAATATTTTAAATAATTTTATCAATGTGAAATGGAATTCAATTAATATTGGAAATTGATTAAAATTGAGGTGATTATACGACAACCGGTCCGGTCATGCCGGACGACTTGTTCAAGAACCAACGTGATGTGAAGAGATGTGAAACGTGATTAAAGCGGTAATCATCACACGCACTTTACACCGTACCGGTCGGTCGGTCGAGACACATAACATAATTTGCTTAAGGAAAATGAACCTCCGTCAAAATTTGGAGCACCTCACCACCGTTTATGAATCCGCCGTGAGATAATTATGATGAGACCAACCACCTCGTCTATTTATTTTTGCATAGAAAATAATCTATAATTAAAAATTAGAACCGTGTAAAAAATTGATACATATATATAATACATATATGTGTGAATGAATGTAACCGCGAAACAAAAAATCTGTAGATAAATACGAGTATTTTTTTTCCTAATTACTAAATTATTTTTCTATATTTTTTTTAAATAACACCTGCATTTTCTTTGCAATTGGGTTTGGGTACAAAAATCATGTGAATATACATACATACCTACGTACATATCTTTTTACTGCAAGTGAAGAAAAAAGAAAAATACTCCTTTAGCCCATTACCCAACCAACCAGCCACCCACAAAATAGAAACCAAAAAACCGGCACCGGGTGTGTTTGTGTGTGGTACATAATTCTAAAAAAAAATAATCCCGAAAGTATAAAAATAAAAATGTTGATTGATGTGCGTGCGGGTGTTTGTGTGTTTCTGATGATAATGTGAAAGATCATTGCTTTTACAGGTTACCAGATAGAGCGCCAAAAGAAAGCGAAAGCAATTGGTTCATAAAAAACGACAACAACAAAAACTATACACTGACTGTCCACATAAATCATAGATAAATATACTAAGTATTCGGAAACATTGTTGTGAATAGTTGAAAATTTCAAATAGAATTGAAATTATAGAATAATAAAAAGAAAACCAGGAAGACAAAGTAATGACACAACACGTACAAGATCCAGCTGTGTTTGAGAGGCGTTTGCGTCCAATCTATGGTAAGTTAATTTAATTTAGTGTATGTTGTATCGATTTTTATTGAAAATTCTTCTATTAAAATAGAACTTGAAATTACAATTTGATTTAATTTCCAACTTGTTGTCCAGGTCAAATATTGTTAAACAATTACTGCTCAAGTCTAATTTAATGGCCGGTTGTGTATCAAACTTTTTAACATAAGTAGTTTTAGAAGCCATTATTACAATGACATACTTATTTTCTTGTGGAAGTTCATATTTCCTGAGATATGGTCCTCCAAAGTTTTATAGATTGGAACAACTCTAGTTTTGTAAAAACGATCAGATTTTTCTAAAAATGTTTCCAGAGGTAGGTATTTTTACCCTAGTTATGGGGATATCTTTTTTTCTTGTACGACGTTCCCCCCAAAAAATGATGTGGTTGTAATCAGCTCCAAAAGGACTATCTGCTGTAAAATTTGAAACGTTTCGGAGTGGTATTCGTAAATATACTTAATAAAAAGTGGGGGTATTTTTTGAACTTTGGAACCCCATATCTCGGGAAGTACTTTTTTCCCCCCGAAAAAATTATGTTGCTGTAATCAGCATCAGAAGTGCTACCAACTTCAAAATTATCTGAGAGGTGTCCGTAAAGTGCATTTGTTCCTCTCAAACCGTTTTGGAGATATAGTCAAAAAACTGGGTTTTGGTCCCCGATTTTTTTTTTTTTTTTTTTGAAAAACTCCCTAAAAGTCAAACTTAGGTTTTGGAGATATAGTCAAAAAACTGGGTTTTGGTCCCCGATTTTTGTTGAAAAACTCCCTAAAAGTCGAACTTAGGTCCATTATAGTCGCTCTTCAGTCCTGAATCAAATGATAGATCACAATTTGCCCTTTCAAAAATAGTGCGATATGTGGCTATATCTGTTGTGGATCAAAAGATATGGGTCTTAAAACCCTACAAAAACAAGGAAATTCTGTCGCGTAGACGGTGTTGGCATCTGTCCATATGAGAAAGTCTTAAATACCCGGCCGAAGGCCGGCTACACAACAAAATATTTTATTCAGAATGAGTTTCTGCACATGGACATGATGTGGTTATCTCAAACCGTTTTGAGATATAGTCAAAAAACTGGGTTTTGGTCCCCGATTTTTTTAAAAACTCCCTAAAAGTCGAACTTGGGTCCATTATAGTCCCTCTCCAGTCCTGACTCAAATGATAGACCACAATTTGCACTTTCCAAAATGTTGCGATATGTGACTGTATCTGTCCCCCAAGAAAAAAAGATATCCCCATAATTAGGGTAAAAATACCTACCTCTGGAAAACATTTTCAGAAAAATCTGATCATTTTTACTAAACTAGAGTTAAGCCAAAATTAATTATTATTCTACGGAAGAAATCAATAATGTTGTGTTAAAATTGGGATATTGTTGCGTAGCCTGTGTTGTCATTTATCCGTAGGAGATTATAGACTTAAATCCCCAGCCAAGAGACGGCCACCGACAAAAACTATTATTTTTTAAGTAGCCGATCTATTGTTCCGCACATACGACTATGTGGATTGTTGATAGGTAAGATAGGTAGCAATTGATATATGGAGGAAGGAAGGCTATCTGAATAAAAAAAGTTTCCAAAATACCACCTTCGCAAAATTTATCTTAGTATAAATACATTTTAAATCAGAGACGTTCGGTCGGAATTTTAGGATTTTGCCAATGGATAAGAGCCAAACACAATTACTTCCTTCACATCGAAATCCATTTTGGACGACCGTGATTAGAGCTTATCCCCTGGGCTTTGTGTTCATAGTTCAATGAAATAAAATTTAAGGCTCAAGTCTGGGCAAATATTATTTTCTCACACACTCTCACTCAATATAACGATCTCGATTTAGCTATGTCCGTCTGAATGTTGAAATCGTGATAGATATTTAAAATAGATGCATGAATGCATGCCACTCTTCCACAGACAGAAAAATACTTGCAGCTCTCCACAGGAATAATAATACATAAAGCTCTTCCAATTGAAAAAATTGAATGTTCCAGGGGAAGAAAAATACTTGCAGCTCTCCTATAGAAAAAAGAATACCTGCAGCTCTTACACAGGAAGAAGAATACCTCCATCTCTTCTTTAGGAAGAATACATCCAGCTACTCTATATAGTTTCTTTATAGGAAGAAGAATTCCTCCAGCTTTCCCATAGGAAGAAGAATACTTCCAGCTCTTCTATAGGAAGAATAATACCTCCAGCTATTCTATAGGAAGAAGAATACCTCCAACTTTCCTCCAGTTCGTCAATAAAGCACAATCCATCACGTCTATAAAGGCTCTATTTAGCTCGTTTATAAAAACTCCCCCAGCTCGTCTATAACAATTCTTACCGTGTCGCCTATAAAGTCTCTCTTCAGCTCATCTATAAATAAACTTCTGTTCGTCCATATATACTCCGTCTATCTTATCTAAAAAGAGTCCCGTCATCTAGTCTATAAATATTCTCTACATTACCACTACTTCCAGCTCGTCCACAAGTACTTCGTTCAGCTTGTTCATGAATACTCCCCTCATATCGCCTATAAGACTCACTTCTGGTCGTCTTCAATATTTCTATAAAGACAATCCCCCAGTTCGTATATAAATCCACCCTTCACTTAGTTTAAAAAAGTTTAGGCAATCAACCAGATAACTTAATATATTTTAATATATGCATCTCTAATATTATGTATTTTAAAAGTCTTACAATCATTTTTCTATTATTCTTTAAAATATTTACATTCTTTGCAATTATATATTTGAATATAATCATCTAATTAATTGTCTACTGCACTGTACATACATACTAATTCATTCACTCATTCAGTCACTCACAATCTTAACAAAAATTATTATGCATATCACTTTAGCCATAAAAATTTATCATAAACAAAAAATATTTTGTTTTCCTACGTTTGTTGTTTTTTTCTCTACTATATTTTTAGATAATTTGGAGGTTGGCAACAATCGCAAGGCGCTACAAGAATCCGAAAAAGTCCTAAAGAAACATCCAAATCTATTATGCGCAAAAGCACTTAAAGGTCTGGCGCTATTACGTCTGGGACGCTATGAAGAAAGTCATGGGTATCTGCAGGCAGTCGCCGATGAGAAGCCGGTGAATGATGCTACATTGCAAGTGCTGTCATTTTGCTATAAAGAATTGGAGCAATGTACGTTGAGGTTAATTAATCTTAAGAAAATAGTCAAAAATAGTTGAAAGAAAGCAAAAAAAAAAAAAAAAAACAAGAAACAAAATTTTGCATACAAATTGTATTAAATTGAAGGCGTCGTTTGGTAGTTGGCCGTTCGTTCTGCAAATGACATATTTCAAATCTTAAAAATTATGCAGCTGTTGTCTGCTAATGGTACAGTGGAAAATGTTTAAAAGTGTACAATTAGCTTTGAATTTTAATAATACTGATTTTTTTTATTTTAGGAGATGTTATATCTATTGTCTATAAAGGCACCCTTTGATTAAAAAAAAAACTCCATACAGATTTCATTCCGGAAGTCTATTAAAACATTAACTAATCTTTCCAGCTCGTCTATAAAAATTCCATCCAACTCTTCTCTCGGTCCCATGCATTTATAAAGAGTCCCTGTACCTGGTCCATAACGAATATTGTCTGCTGGTTTATAAAGACTAGAGTCTATAAAGACTTCCTCCAGCTCGTCTATAAAGACTCCCTCCAGCTCGTCTATAAAGACTCCCTCCAGCTCGTCTATAAAGACTCCCTCCAGCTCGTCTATAAAGACTCCCTCCAAATCGTCTATAAAGACTCCCTCCAGCTCGCCTATAAAGACTCCCTCCAGCTCGTCTATAAAGACTCCCTCCAGCTCGTCTATAAAGACTCCCTCCAGCTCGTCTATAAAGACTCCCTCCAGCTCGTCTATAAAGACTCCCTCCAGCTCGTCTATAAAGACTCCCTCCAGCTCGTCTATAAAGAAACCCTCCAAATCGTCTATAAAGACTCCCTCCAGCTCGCCTATAAAGACTCCCTCCAAATCGTCTATAAAGACTCCCTCCAGCTCGCCTATAAAGACTCCCTCCTTTATAGACTTTATATACCTCTCTAGTGGTCTATAAAGACTTCTCCAGGTGGTCTATTAAGATTCCTTCCAGCTCGTTTTAAACCCCCCCCTTCAGCTCGTCTATAAAAACTCGTCTACAAAGACTCCCCTGGGTCCAATTTTTTTACCAGTCTTGATTTGCCACCCTATCTATTCATCTCAGATCTCATCAGATGATTTTTAACTAAACATGTTCCACTGTAAGTCAATCAAAAATCATGATACAGCTAATATTTATGTTGTAAACATTAAAAACTATGTTTCGTATTAAAAAACACTAAATTCTCAAAAGCATTTACCGTTAGCATTTAAAAGAGTAAAGACCAGATTTTTTTTTTTTGTTTTTGAAATTTATAATTCAGATAAGAATATATTTTAATAATTTAATTTACAGTGGACAAAATTGTGGAAATTTATAATTATGCGGTTAAACAATCGCCAAATAATGAAGAACTGTTGGCACATCTTTTCATTTCGCACGTACGCATGGAGGATTTCAAATCACAGCAATCGGTTGCCCTACAAATGTATAAAGCTCAACCCAAAAATGCCTATTATTTTTGGGCTGTCATGAGTGTGGTGTTGCAGGTTAGACACATTTTTACATAATAATGTGGAATAATTATCATTATTTAATTCAATCTATTTAATTTTTTTTTTTTTTTTTTTGTATTTCATAGGGTATTCGTGGCCCCGAAAGTACAAATCCAACTAAACGAAAAATCTATTTATCCTTAGCCCAACGTATGGTCGATAAAATGATCCAGGAAAATAAATTAGAATCCGAACAGGAAGCATTTTTATATTTGCACATTTTAAAGTTGCAAGAAAACTATAAAGGAGCATTGGATTTCCTTAACGGGCCGGTTTGTGAGAAAGTTTATCCCGGCGCCCCAATATATTTGAAAATTAATTTGCTCAAATCACTGAAAATGTGGTCCGAGTGTAATGAGCTGCTAAAGAAATTATTGAAAGAAGAGTGAGTCGCAATAAATAAAAATATTTTGTTTGTTTTTAGTTTTGATTCCTTTTGTTTTTCAGTCATGATCGTTGGGATTATTACAAGGATTATATTGGCACCTGTTTTGAATTGTATGACCTACAAAAATCAGAAAAATCTGATGAAGAAAACAATAAAGCCGATACTAAAAATCCTCTTGAAGAATGTAGAGATTTTCTAACCGAGGTAATTAAAATTTATGTAGTTTGTTCAGACTTCCCTTCTGACTAAAAAAAACGTAATCCCCCTAATTTTAGTACCTTTAAATTGCACGGGATTGCAATTGTCAAAAAGTTATAATGTAAATACCTATTTTTTTGTAAATATATGTTCATGCACTAATATTTTAAATGAAGATACTGATCAAAGCTTAAAGCATCGTAAAAAGTAACTTCCCTCAATTTTTAATTTTTTGTGATCAAAGAAAAGTCCTTATTTTTGATGGCGGGTATGATAACTCCTCACTGGAACATCGGAATCCGAAAATTCAAAAGGTGTTAGAAAGAGTACTTGTCTGGCTCTCGTATGAACTAGGATTATTGACTTCGCACAACAATTAACAAAATGGCGGAATTTTGATTTTTTTTTTTTTTTTGGAAAATCGCCTATTTTTGACCACAAACTAGGTTAAAAAATAAGGAAGATCTTCACCTATTGGCTTTATCCTAGTTCATACGAGAGCTATATACTCCTAGAGAAACGTGTCAAAATTTGGGACCGATTGGATTATTAGTTTTTGAGTTATCTCGTCAGACTACCTTCTGACTTCTATGAAAAATGTAATCCTCCAGTTTGTCTATAAAGACTTCTTTCAACTTGTCTCCTCAGCTCTATGAATACTCTCTTCAGCTCCTTCATAAAGACACCGTCTATAAAGACCCCCCACAAACCTCCTCCTCACCCAGCCCTCACCCAGCCCCTTAAACTCATCCTTTCAGCTGGTCCCCTACATGTGGCCTAAAAAGACACCCTCCATCACGCCTATAAAGAGTCTCTCCATCACTTCCTTCCCCTTTTTTTTGGATTTTCGCTACTAAATTTCATTCTATTACTTTCAGATAATTGAAACATCAACGAAAAAGGTAAGAGGTCCAAATTTGGCACGTCTGGAATTGCATCAACGTTTGCGACAACATAATTTAGATGCCAACACCTTCATGGGAGAATTCAGTGAATTGGTAATTAACTATTTCCGATTGTTTGGCGATAAACCATGCTGTACCCACGATATCTCTTTATTTTTGCCGGAAATATCTTTAAAAGATAGACAAGAGCTGGCCAATAAATTGTTAGCCGAAAGTGGCATTAGTTCGACAAATTTACCAAAAGATGTAAGTCAAATGCATACAAGAAATTTACTATTTTTTAACAATTTTTTTTTGTTATCTCGTTACAGAAAGAATCAATGCAAAAACATATTTGCGCCCTGCAAGTATCACGCATTTGTGGTTCCCATTTGGATTTAGATATTGAACACCGTTTAGCCTTTTATACATCACTGAAATTGCACTACGAGCATGGTCTTAGTAATTTTGGCAAAGATTTGTTACCCACAGATATGGGTCCCTCAGATCCATATGCCTTATTGGCAGGTTAGTCCAACACACACATTTGAAATATTCCAAACAATTCCAATGTATTTATCATTTGCAGCTAATGTTATGTACGATATAAGTCAACAGGAACAAAAATCCGATCGCATCTTTGAGGCTCTGTGTCTATTGCAATATGTTTTACGCAACAGCACCAGTAATTTCCACGTAAAACTGTTAAGTCTTAAGATATTCCATATGTTGGGCTGTCTACTGGGTGCCCAAGAAATGTATGAATATTTGGAAATTAAACAAATACAATTGGATTCAATGGGCTATGTTCACTGCAATCCCATGATATTGGCTGGACGTTTCTCAATGGCCCGCTCCGTTTATGATACCACATTGAAATTCTTTACGAACAGCTATAAGGAACGTCTCGAATATATAGCTTTAACATATCGTTTTTGTACGTTCTCCAAATTGGAAGAGTTCATGAATTTCAAGGAACGTCTAACCAATAGTTTACATTATGTGGCCATATCGGTGGAGGCCCAACTAACCGATTTGGTTATCCTCTATGGAAATGTGCAACAAAATCTCAATACATATATGATAATGTCCATTGATCCGGCCGAAGATCGCATTTCATGGAATGAGCTGAGAGATAATCGTGATTTAACTGCCATGATTCGATGGGATCCCGTACATTTGGTCGACACCGAACGCGAACGTAGCGAATCGTTTAAACAAGAAGTGGAAATATTGCACATACGCTCGTTAATGTTACGTATGGTGGCTTCATTCGTTGATTTATTCCATCCAAATTTAAGTGTGAAATATTGTCGAGCTGCAGCCGCATCTGGTCCCAATTTACAGGCCCTCAAAGATGCTTTGCCCGGTGGTGCCAAAGATACTGCAATTATTGAATCGTTGCGTGATTCATGGTTAGAATTGTTTAAACGTTTGCGTGCGGCCGCTGAGGACTTGAAACCTCTGCCGAATCGTTTTCTAGTCGATTTATTACCAACACGTTTGCATTTACTTTTACAAATGCCCTACGAGAAATTCTTTAGTGACTTAGCCCAATTGGTGATTGAAATGTATGTGGGCAATAACAATTTGCCGCTGCAATGTAAGGTCGTGTCGGATAATGCTGTCGAGGTTGTCAATTGCATTGAGGCCATTATAAAGGAGAGTAATGCCGCCAGTACAGATGGTCTATGGCGAAGACGTGAATGGCAAAGCAAAGTTGGTTCATGTTTAGAGGTGAGTTGAGTTAAGGTTTCCTTAAATTGATTTTGAAAATGATAATAATTTCCTTGTTTCCCAGATGATTTCCCTCTATGCCTTTGTGCTTCAAGCAATCTACGAGAAACTGCAAGCATCCATGAAAACGAAACAAAAAAGGAAACCCTCTGCCGATGGTGTAGAACAAATAATGAATGAGAAGGAACGCTGTCAATTGACAGTTGAATTGATGCGCCAATTGAAAATTGAATTCCAACGTTGTGATAAATGTTTACGTAAGTAGTGGGAGTGAACAATTCTGTTTAAAATCAATACAATTCTTAATTTTTGTCTCTCTTCTCGTGAAATGTGTTCATTACAGTTAATTGGAATACTCCCGCACTGCCACGTAATCTAAATTCATTTATGGCCGATATGTCATTGAAACCCGAAATGGAAGCTATACTTATTGGTGATGTTGCATCGACATTCAAAGAATCGCATGAGTTTATGATTACCGAACTAAGGAATCTGTTAAAGGATAAAATACGCATGGTTACCAAGTAAAGACAGACAAAAACAAAACGAAGTGCGCGTACATATTTTTAATATGTGTGCTATAAGCTTAAGCGCCTTTTCAAAAAAAAGCTCACTCGTTTGGTTATCTAGAAAAAGGAAATGTCAACGTCAAAATAATAAACACGTTACTGGACACAACATAGCTTTGTGTGTGTTAATACGCGTATTTTATTGATGACCCCAAAACTTTTTTACCAAACTCGAGCTGTGAAATATATACATAATTTTTTTCAACCATCAATAAAAAAGTCTACAATCAATATCCATTCGTATTTGTATGAAGAACAAGATAATAAAATAACAATTTTTTTGCTGTGCAAATTCTTTTTTTTCTCTAATATAATTCAATTACAAATTTCTATTTAAAATCATAAACAGAAAAAGTGTGCAAATGATGATGATATACAAAATCGTGGTTTAAAAAATAATAAACAATAAATGCATAGTGTTTTTCTAAAATAAAATACAAAAATTAATAATAATTTGAAAAGAAAAAAAAAACTAATTTTTTGGTAATTCAATAAAAAAAACTTTTAGTAATTTAATATAAGTTTTATATATGTATGTATGTTTTTAAAAACATTGTGATTATTGTGTTTGGGGTAAAAATAAAGTTCCTCCATTTGGATTATGTGGATGATATCGGCAAAGAGGTAAAAGAGTGAAATATAGAACCATAAACCCAAAATTCTTGGTGTGATCTTCGATAACCTCCTACATTTCTTCTCGCATTCCAACTACATTAATCTGGAGGTGAAATATAGGAGCAAAGTACTAAAAGGTTTAACGTTTGGTCGTTCCATAGTTTATTATGCAGCCTCCTTCATTAGTGACAAACAGTGGAGATCCTTGCAATCTACTCAAAATAATGCTGCTGTGCATCAACATGCAGCATTAAGTTAAATTATTTTCATTCTCTTCTATCAATATTTTTCTAGAAAGACCATTCAACAACAGCCAATCTATTAAAACAATTATGATGGGAAATGACTCGAGTCTCACTCGGCCAACGTCTTCCAACCCAACAAACCCATTGTGTAACAACAGTAGGGCTGCTACAACAACAATAAGGAGGTTATGTAACTACGACACACGGCGGTGTTATTACGACCCTTACATCGAAAAAGCGCTTACTATTGTTTTTGAAATCGCTCCCTCATTATATTTTGTGCTAGATTATCGATCAGTCATTTAAATTGACTGACGAAAAGATAATACGGGTTTAGCGATCACCTATTTTAAGTGCCCTAGATCAACAGGCCTATTGTAACTCCTTTGAACCTGAAAATATAGTAGTCTAAACCGCTTATAAAGACGTTCAAGGGATCGAAAAAAATGGATCGTTATAAACGACATGTCCTTATAAACAATATCAATAAGTATTACCATGGAAATTCCGTCCGAGCTCAACTCTTTGCCACAGGTGGTCTAAGAGCCAAAGTTGTTGCTTATTCCTTACTTAGCTGTCTTGTGACAGAACTTTCGTTCCATAAGCCGAGCTTAAAAAATATTTCCAGGCGCGTGTGTCTTTTGCGCAGTTTTTCCAATTTGAAAGACCATGCTCGGCAATGCTCGCGACCTTAACCTTCTGCGTGAACCATCAGTAGGTTCGCTTTTATATCCTTTTTGAGCTGGGGCATCTTCACAACATGACCCAGCCAACGTAGCCGCTGCAGCTCGATACGTCTGACAATGCCGACTCATGGTTCATTCGACGGCGATATTCACCGTCAACGCAGATCGGCCCACAGATCTTTTTCTCTCAAACACTGCAAGAGCTGCGTTTTGTAGAGTGTGAGTTTGGTCTGGCGGAAGGTGGCCTTGTTTTTAAACTGCTTACTTAGACCATAGTAGCATCTGATGGCCAACACTATCTGTAGTACCACCAAATTATAATATTTGGTTGATTACAAATATTAACATTATTTTTTATTGGAATATCTATCACAGCCGAATACACTAAAATATATATCTAAACTGTTACATATTTACAGATGGATTTGTTGATGGTCCATTAACACGAACGCTGTCTTCGTCTCGCTTTATACGTTTCAGCAATATTTTTGATCTTGGATCGTTTGAATGCAATAACGTTTCCAAATGGGCTCTTAAATGATGGGAGCGAGAAAAACGTCTGCCACAGAGTTCACAGCTGTGAAAGATAAGAAGAAGAAAATTATTTCGAATTAACATGTAATTGTAATGTAAGTCTATTTTTTTTAAGTTATTTCGACAGATAAAAGATGAAGTCCTTCCTAACTGAAAATATATTCGAAAATTTTAAATCTATATAGTTAATCGATGTTTTTTGTATTTACATACTTGTAGGGCTTTTCTCCGGTATGTGTCAATTGATGAACTTTTAGAACACTGGAATAGGTGAATGTTTTACCACAAGTTTTACAGGCATACGGCCGTTCGTTGCGATGAATTCTGTAAACGAAAATTGTTGCAAAATATATCTCGGAAACAGGTTCTTCTGGTCATTTGCTACATACCTTTCATGTTTTGTTAACGTTGAACTGTCGCCAAATGTACGTTTACAATATTTACATTCATATGGACGCAAACCGGTATGCTTACGCATATGTCGTGATAATTCAAAGTTACTATGAAATGCCTGGCCACATATTCTATTGGAAAAATTAAGAATTAGACAAAAATGAAAATTAAAATGAAAGATCTTTAAATTATAAGAATTAATATCCAAGGCCTGAATAAGGTCGGCCAGTAAGTGAATTCATAGAGAAAAAATGCCGTCAAGGCAAGTATGGAAATTCAAATCGCACAGCTAGGAAAGTACCTTAAAACATATTTTTAACCAGTAAGGAAAGTAGTAAAGTCGGACTGAGCCGACTATATGATACCCTTCACCACTGTGGGTATATTCTACATATGTCTACTAACAGAACAATATCATTTCATTTGAACAAGTTTACACTCAATTCAGTACGTAGTGCCAAATTTCGTGCAAACCGAAAGACATTTAGGGACCACTTATATAAAAACTATATATGGTAGGTATATCTAAATTTGAACCGATTTTCCCGAAACTTAACACATCATACTTGACTTAATTCAGTGCTCTATATCAAATTTCGAGCAAATCGAAGGATATATAGGGAAGTTGGTGCACCATTCACATTAAATCGGACGAAAATATATTTGGGAGCTATATCTAAATCTGAGCCGATTTTCGCGAAACTTAGCACACATCATTCTAGACTTAATTCAGTTCGATATGCCAAAATTCGTACAAATCGAATAATTTAGACGGACTTTACATATACAGGGACTTTACATATATATATATAGGAGCTATATCTAAATCGACTCAGAAAGTGAATCTATGCATATTCTCAAAAGGAACCACGGGTCTATCTCGATTATTTTTGCCTGTTACAAACATATGCACACAGTGTGTTGAAGGGTATAAAGAAGTCGCGAAGTCCTTCAGTCTTCTCCATTCTCACCCCCTAAGATCGGTTAGTCCGTGAAGAGTGTTATTTCCCAAGAATTGTTTACGAAGGCATGTAAATGCGGGGCAATGGCACATAAATGTTCCAGCGTTTCACTGTCTTCCCCACACGCTCTGCACATGCTGCTACTTTCGCATCCAATCTTGAGTAGATGTGCCTTCAGGCTGAGGTGTCCCGTCAGAATACCCGTTAGTCAGCTTATTTTTTTTAGGATTTGCTTAGTTTGTTCTTTATTTGGGTCACTTCATAAGATTGTCGTGATTTTTCCTGTCCCCTCATGGGTCTCATTCGCACATTTCCCGATTTCTTGGCGTGTTTCGCTAAAGGGTTTGGCGGTATTCACATCTATTGTGGTTAGTGCAGTAGCACTCCTAGCTAGTTGATTTGCTATCTCGTTGCCTATGATTTCTTGGTGACTCGGTACCCATATAATTCGTACAGGTCCTTGTTGTGAGAAATCATTAATGGTATTAATACATTCCATAGTTTTGAATTTAACTGTTTTGGAAGATTTTGCCTTTATAGTTCGTTTGCCATCCGTAATAATATTTATTGTATTTGGTACAACTCGTGGTTCATTCGACGGCGATATTCACCGTCAACGCAAATCGGCCCATAGATCTTTTTCTCTCAAACACTGCAAGAGCTGCGTTTTGTAGAGTGTGAGTTTGGTCTGGCGGAAGGTGGCCTTGTTTCTAAACTGCTTACTTAGACCATAGTAGCATCTGTTGGCCAACATTATCCTTCTCCGAATTTCAAAACTGATGTCATTAACGGCACCAAGGTATATAAAATCTTTGACTACCTGGAAGCTGTAGTACCACCAAGTTATAATATTTGGTTGATTACAAATATTAACATTATTTTTTATTGTTTTTATAAAAAACAATATCTATCACAGCCGAATACACAAAAATATATACCCATATAATTCGTACAAGTCATTTCCCACTGCTATGTATTATTTTTTATTGCAATATCTATCACAGCCGAATACACAAAAATATATACCCATATAATTCGTACAAGTCCTTGTTGTGAGAAATCATTAATGGTATTTATACATTCCAGTATAGTTTTGGATTTAACTGTTTTGGAAGATATTGCCTTTATAGTTTGTTTGCTAATAATTATAATATTTATTGTATTTAGTTCTTGGTTTGAACTTAACCAGTGAAGAAATTCCGTTATAGCTTCAACCTCCGCCTGTAGGAGGGTGCTGTGATCTGTAAGACAAAGAAACATTTCTGTACCCGGTTCTTCGATAAAAAGTCCCAGTCCCAGTCCCACTATTCCATTGTTCTCTATCTGGTAATCGCACCGTGTTACTACTCTCGTTTCAGGTATGCGATCTGAACCAAAGGTATTAATTCTTGACTCTGTAGTTGCCTGTAATATGTTTTTGTGCGGTGTGTTCTGTCCGGTGTCTATCCACTCGTCTATTGCTTTGAGTCTTAAAACTGATACCGCCGCTTCAAATTATATTTGGATGTTTATTGGATGTATATATAACATTGTCTCCAAGGCCCTAGTTGGTGTTGTACGTAAAATACTTACTCGCATTCAAAAGGTTTTACATCATGATGTCGACGAATGTGTGCCTGCAATTCGTAACGGCGTCCATAAGCATTTCCACATATTTCGCAGGTATGAGTCTTTTTTGGATTATTGCCAATAGGCTTTGTACTATTATTTTTCTTCGATTTTTCAGCTATAATAGCAGTACCATCCGATGATATCGCAAGTATTTTTGATGATGTTATGGTGACAGAATCCTTTGTTATGCTATTAATCAAATCCTGTTGTAGTGGTACATCTTCTGTTAAAGTTTTATCTTTGGTATTTTTCAATAATTTATATTGAATTTGTGCAGGACGATCAACGGGTAAGGATGATTGTATTTCTTCCTCTTCATTATCATAGCATTCCATTGTGGTAATATTTTCTTCAGAAGGATTTTGAAGTTCATTTTCTTCATGATCATCTGCTTCTTCGATTCGCTGACATTCTTCTACAATTCCATCACATTGTACGTCCTCCTTCAGATCATCATTCATTATACCAGTTTCCAAAACATATTCATGAAGATATTTTTGCGAATTGCGACAGATGGAGGCAAATGTATGTGCAATATTTAAAAATATAAGGCAATTTTTACACATCAATGATGGCAACTTTTGGTGATTTTGAATCTGTTGGAAAATAAAATACATATGTAATTACAACAAGAACAAGAAAAAAAAATCCAATATCTTGGAAGAATACCTTGATGCCAGTACAGTTTTGAATTTTGTCACATATCAGCAATTCATCGGACTTATTGTTATCCTTTGATTGAAATATGGGAAACATTGGACATGTCTCATTTTCCTCCTGACTTTGTAAACATATGCGACAGGCCAATATTGGAAACTCAATGATGGTTTTTTGCGGAGAATTGCAAGTGGATACAATCTTTTCTACCGGAAACTCAGTCACACTTTGAACGGATACATTAGGAGTTTCCGCAGTCGGACTTTCAACTGAATCCATTTAGGCAGTAGAAATTTGATGCAGTAAGGAACTTCCAATGTTTAGAATGAGGAATCAAAACAAAAAGTATAAAATTAATGAAATGTGAATGATTGCCACTCACAGGGATTTGATGGCGCATGGGGTGGTAATAAACTGCGTGAAACACCCTGTAGAAAAAATTGAAATATTGATTAAGTTTTCAAGAATTTAATAGTACGTTTACATTTAACCGGATTTCGTTGACCCAGTGGGTTTCAATTTTTCAATTCCTTTGCATATATGTCAAATAAATCCTCATGAAGTAGGCTAACCTGGTGAAAAGTTCTAATGTATAACCCCAGAAAACTCCAGGGTGGGAGAATTTACTCTTGAAGTCAACAGACCAGTATGCTAGGACAAAAGTGACTAAGCTTTGGCAATACAGCATTGTGGCCGGAACAAGTAAATTGTGGGCAATGTTTGTCACTCTCGAGCCTTGGAAGGATGGACGACAGGACGGCTATTGCATTTAACGACATTAAAGCGACAGATCCGAAGGGGTGTTATTTTAACCGACAGAAGACATAAACAGTTTGGATGTTATGAAATTGATAATCTAGTCTTCTTCTCCAAAATAGACCCTAACCTAATTCTAGGCTTTGTCAAAAAATTGACTTGGCTAAAATAATGTCTCTTCCGCTCCCACCTATTCTGACTACCTCTCTCTCTACTCTTCCACTATCTTTTCTTCTTTCTCTTTATAGGTACACCTATACATAAAGGATGATCACAATGGACATAGTTTCCGAGTGGACGGTTGTTACAACAGCCGTACATCCCAAACCTAACCTAACCTAATATAGCACTCCGATATTGACAAGGTGAAAAGGAGTGAGCTACGTCGAATAAGAGCCCTCCAACACAATAAAAAATGGAAGATTTTGCAGATATCATCAGGAAAGCTATGTCGTCCAAAGGGTTGGAGGGAGAGTTAGTTGACTACAGTAATGATTTAGCAACTGTATGAACCAGGGATGCAAAAGTTGGTACTAATTTTAGCACTATTTGGAAGTCAAAAATACAATAGCACCCCAGTGACATATTTAACACTTTTTCTACATTGTATCAAACTATTCTCACTTAAAAGTATTATAAGTGCTTAAACATACAATATGAAAAGGATCGCCATCCCCCGCTGTCGTTACGAATGGATGAATTTACCATAGTTTAAACTTAGTGTCCTATGCCAATTCAGAATTCAGTATTCCCGATCAGAATGATAAATACAGTAAAGATATTAATTATTATTTTTGTAACAGTTTTATGAGAGAGATGATTTTTCATTGTTTCAGGAATATTTCGGTACAGATATTTCTGTTGTTTTTAAATACTCACCAACTCGGTGGCTTTCACGTCAAGAAGTTATTGAAACAATTTTGGCGCAGTGGGAATCACTTCAATATTATTTTAATAATGATTTCGAAGCTGATTCCTAAAAGTTAAGGCTCAATTCTATTATTTCAGAATTTTCAAACCATTTTTATACCCTTCACCACACTATGATACAGGGTATTATGTCTTTGTGCATATGTTTGTAACAGGCAAAAGGAATCGAAATAGAAATTGGCATATTGTATTAAAGAAAGAGTACATGTCTGGATATTGTATGAACTAGGATTGTTGATTTCGCACAACAATTAACAAAATGGCGGAACTTTGAAATCGATTGGATTATTAGTTTTTGAGTTATCGTGCCCGCCATTCTCAAAAAACTCTGTTTGGAGAAAAACGCGTTTAAAGTTTGAGAAGCCCTCATGCCGTTACTTGATGCTAACACAATAAATCGGCTATATCTTAAAAAATTGTTGAGATTTTCATTTGAAAATTTATGGAGACATTCTTGAATTAGTGTAGGTGGTTGTGTCTTATCGGTCTTCTTAATTAAATCAAAAAAATACAAAACTAAATTTTTTGAAACCGAAAATGGGGGGGTCCCCTTAAAGTTGCATAAACCAAATGGTGTATGGATTTAAAAACAAAAGACACCAAAGAATCCAAGTCTGCCATGCCATTTTTGATATGCAATTTTTCATTGATTTCAGAATGGTATGTATATATTTTTTTAATATGTACAAATATCTATATTTTAGCATCTCTTGTATGTACCTAAAGTGGTGAAGGGTATCGTATAGTCGCCCCCGTCCGACTTTTGAACTTTCCTTACTGGATACTGGTATTTTTGTTCTTGCAATATGTACAAAAATTATAAATAATATCAGATTAGAAATGTTGTCTGAGGATGCCAGAATGCATGTAGAAATTTTTAAGTCTTTCAAAAAGGACAATATATGCACTTGTTGGTCAATGGTGACTGAAGTCAAAACTGAACTACACGAAGATATGTTTCCTTATATATCACAAATTTTTAGATGGTTATTATATATTCCACATTCATCTACAAATGTGGAAAGGGTATTTTCATATCAAAATATAATTAAAACCAACGAAAGGAACAGAATACATGCTTCGACTGCTGCCAATCTTAATTAATTTTTTATGTATGTTTTTATTAATTGTTAATAACAATAAAAATTTTATTAAAAAATAAATAAAAAGTACAATCGGACTGAAAAAAGTACACTTTTTATTGAAAGTCAGTACAATTTAAATAATTTCATTTCGCATCCCTGGTATGAACCCAGATTCGAGTATTTAACATCAAGTAGGCGGGATGGTACCGCAACTATATTTGTAAATTTCAGTCATATATGGAATTCAAAAAAAGCAACTGTAAAACAGAGTTGTCTTAGGTGGGATTTCTCGGAGTTGTTCAACCTTTTTATTGCTGATATTCTATATCCACCGGACAACAAAAATATGTTGTACTCTGCGGAGGAGTACGCTACAAGCAGCTCTGAGCGCAATGCTGAACTTAAAGCCTTTGGTCCTCAGCATTAAGTATCAGACCGCACGTAGCGGCCTAAGGCTGCATGAACGAAACCTCTGGCGAAGTTGTACCTTTAGGCATGGTCGTATCTGAGATTTGACGATGTAGATGTCGTTATTCTTAGTAGAGAAGACTGGAACCGAAGTGGGCTGTGGCTGAGATTTGGCACCCGGGGTTGCAACCGCTGCAGAGATATGCCCTGCCGACGCAGGCACCTGCTCCGCGCTCGCTACCTTCGGCGCATCCACTAGCAACTGCCAAATTGTCACAGCCTTGGGTATCGGCTTTGGCAATTCAACAGAAGGTGGTTGTGTCTTATCGGTCTTCTTAAAGGTCTTTTTACGGGCTCTCCTGCGGGCCGACTTCGAGAGCCCCCTACCTCCCGTCTTTGTGGATGCTGGTGTCTGGAAGTCTCAGTACTCAGTTTACCCTTGAGGGATGCTGAGGGCTTAGAAGTCCCAGCCTTCAGCTGCCTATGTGTACTAGAAGTCCCGACAGGTTTCTCCTTCTTTGAAGGGACTACCGTGGCGGTCTTAGTACTGGGTCGGGGGATCCTTTCAATCAAGAAGTCCCTCTCAATATCGTTCGGATAGTTCCTGGAGAACTTCCGGATAAATTTGAGGTGAGAAAAGGAGTTCCTTTTAATCAAGAGGAAATTCTACAACGAATTTTCCATCATTTTATTGAAGAAAATAGTAATATATAGTCGATTCCTTCTTTCTTATAATCACCTTCCTGACTCACGTCCATCACATTTATGTGAACGGGCCCCCCGAAATTTGGTAAAGTTCTCTATTTTTGATGGTAATAAATATTATGAGACACCCTGTTGTTCAAATAAGCGGTTAACATACGATTAACGGTTTCTCATCTAGTGTGCCCTTTTAACAGCTGATTTTTGTCTATTTGTTTTTATTACAATTCTAAACAAATCACTGTCTTCTCGTTCTTCTTTATTTCATTTCACATGTCAATCCGTTAAAACCCCCATGGTTCCAACCGCCACAAACACGTGTACATATTTAATAATTTTGAATTAAACCGACCAGTGCAAGTGATGATATTGATTAGTGGTTTATTAAGAAGTTTAAAGGCAGGTATTTAGACGATAAACCCAATATTTAAATCATCTTTTTAACATAATTCCCCATTTGTCATTCATCTTTCGTAGAACGCCTAAAACTATTGGATCATCTAACAACAGTACGTAACAAAAGTTTCACAGCCGCAATGTCTGAGGCATTGGATATATTGGAGCAACAGCAGGAGCAGAGGAAAAAAGACAAGGAAGTGGCCATAGAAACCACCAAGGAAATGAAGAAATTGAAACGGAATTTAAAGCGTCGCAAATGGGTTGATTGGAAAACAGAAGACGATGAGAAAACTGATGAAAAACGTGCCGCCTTCAATCCAGCCGATCGGGTGAAGCGAAAAAAGACAGCCATATTATTGTCATATTCGGGGGCAAATTACTTTGGTATGCAACGTAATCCCGGCATGGCAACCATTGAGGAGGAGCTATTCAAGGCAATGCATAAAAATAAATGGATAACCGATGAGAGTTTTGAACAGGCACAAACGTGTCTGTTTCAACGGGCTGCCAGAACAGACAAGGGTGTTTCGGCGGCGAGGCAAGTGTGTTCCATGAAGTTGCGTAAGTTCTTTTTTTTTTGGTATTGGTAGAATATGTTTTTGATTATCATTTTTTTTTTTATTTTTTAGCTGAGGATTTGGATATTGATGCCCTGAACA
Organism: Musca vetustissima; assembly: GCF_032173495.1. Lineage (NCBI taxonomy): Eukaryota > Metazoa > Arthropoda > Insecta > Diptera > Muscidae > Musca > Musca vetustissima. Next base: position 105,080 of record NW_026875551.1, on the reverse strand, counting down.
AAGATCTTCCCGAACAGATACGTTTATTTGGCATAGAACGTGTCACAAAAGGTTTCAATGCCAAAGATCAGTGTAATGCTCGAACATATACCTATACAATGCCTAGTATAGCATTTGCCGATTTCAATGAAAAGACAGAATTTGAAAAATTCCGTTTAACGCCGGAAAGAGTTAAGAAGGCACAAGAAGTCTTGCAGCTGTTTGAGGGTACAAAGAATTTCCATAATTTTACAAGTCGCAAGTAAGTTGGAACGCAACATAACATATTCTACACCAGACAAACAAATTCGTCCGATTTTATCTAAATGGTGTAACAACGACCCTAGATTTGTCCGACCCCCCCGAAATGGGGTTAGAATAACGGGTGTCAAGTTTTATACAAATCGGCTAAGATTTAGATATAGCTCCCATATATAACTTTGTCCGATTTCATTTAAATTTCGTAGCTATACCTCTACTTTTATCCGATTAACACGAAATTTCAAATAGGGTACCAAATTGTGTCTTAAGTGACTCGTTTCAAGTTTGCTTCAAATCAGTTCAGATTTAGATATAGCTCCATATAAAATATTGTCCGATTTCGTGTAAATTGTGTAGAAACGAACCTACCCTTATCCGATTTTAACAAAATACTGCATATGCTACCGAAATTGGTTTAGAATAATGTGTGTCAAGTTTTAATAAAAATCAGTTCATATTTAAATAAATGGTGTAGCAACGACCCTAGGTTTATCCCATGCATATAAAATTATGCATAGACTACCGAATTAGAGTCTTAAATTATGTGTGCCAAATTTCCTTTTAATGGTTCGGATCTAGATATATTAACAATATCAAATTTGGTTTGATTTTATGTAAATGGTGCGCGAAAGTCCCCACGATAATGTGTGTTAACTTTGGTAAAGATCGGTTCAGTTTTAGATATAGCTCCCATATAATGTTTCAACCGATTTCATGTAAACTGTGTAGCAACGACCCTACGTTTGTCCAATTTATACCAGTATGTGCGATTGAGTTTAGAGTATTGTGTGTACAGTGCGATTTCAATCGATTCTTAGGTATAGCCCTCATATATGTTTTTGTCCTAATCGGCTCAGAATTAGATATTACTTACTTAAAGGCTACACCAAAGATGTTTATTATGTTTGAGCGAGGGATAATTTCAAATAACTCCCTCTATATAACCTCTTTTATGAACTCTGGTGTAGAATATCATAAAGTTGACACTCTCCAAGTTTTGTACCCTTCGTACTATTTAATTAATTTTTCTGCATTATTTCTTTTTCACAGGAACTTTTTGGATCCCTCTGCCAAACGTTTCATTATGTCATTTACATGTACCGAACCATTCTTAAGTCCTCAAGGCGTTGAATTCATAACGGTGAAAGTGAAGGGACAAAGTTTTATGCTACATCAAATTCGAAAAATGGTTGGTCTCACAATAGCCATTGTTCGTGGTCACACCGATGTTGCAACACTGGATCGAGCTTTAACCGAGGAACGCTTAGATTTGCCCATGGCACCCGGTCTTGGTTTGGTTTTGGACACGGTACATTATGAACGTTATAATGAACGCTATGGTCAGGACGGTATACACAATCCATTGACATGGGAGAAACAAGAACCGGAAGTTCGCAATTTTATAGAAACTAAAATATTCGATACAATTTATCGAACGGAATGTGAGCAGAAACCATTGTTGGAATGGTTGGAAACACTGCCGTTACATTCCTATGATGCGCGTCGGGATGATGCCACCACAACGAATAATGATAAAACTAATAAAAATGATGATGACAATGAAGAATAATCGAATTAAGTGTGTATGTATGTGTGGTTTCAAAGGCATAATACAAATGCACAATTTTACTTTATTCATATATAAAAAAGTATTAAAATAAAAAAACAAATTCTGAACATACAGGCATGATGTTTGCCCTTGTGAATGTTCGGTCGCGTCATGTCCAAGAAACCATCAATAATCCGTTGTTTTTTGTTTTGTTTAGAAGCGGTTGTTGCCCTTCTTCTTTTTGTGGCCACCCTTGCGGTGTTGCTGGCGGGGTCCTGGGGTGGGCTCTTGATAAACGGGAGTGGCAGGTGAATTCTTACCCAAATTTGCACGATTTGACATGTCACTGAAGAGAGAGAGAGAGAGAAAATTCCCATTAAATCCTACTCTATTACCGAGCAGAAAAATGAAAAAACTTACTATTGCTCAGCTGCTTGCGAGGACATGCCCTGGGAACCCTTGATAATTTCCTTGGTTCTGCGGTCACGTTTCTTGCGATAACCGGTCCGTTCGTATTTGGGCAACCATCTTTCGGGATCTGGTGGCACCTCGGCATTATAGTTCTTGGGCAATTTACCCTTACGCTTACGTTTGTTGTTCTTCTTACGTTCGACAACTGGGGTGCCGGGTGACATTTCAATTTTGGCATTTGCCGATTTTTTAGCTGCCTTAGTTGACATTACCCAATTGGCCGCCTCCAAGGCGTCAATTTCAGAGGCCGTTGTCAAGGTCTCCAACTTGGGTAATTTCTTGCTAACTTCCAATGCCTTTTTGGGATTAAATTGGGCATAGGCTATAACCAATTGAGCCAGCACTTTCATATCGTTGGGTTTCAATTTGAGTAACTCTTCCAGAGAGCTAGCCGCAGTTTCAGTGGCTCCACCACGCAAATGGAATTCAGCAGCCTGGCGCCACATATCCGACAAATCAGCACTGCTGACATTATTCTTTTTATACCAATCAACGGCCGTCTTTAGGAGTTCCGATGCAGCTGGCTTGTTGTTGAGACCCAAATAGAGAGTCACCAAAGCCGATACAATACCAGGCTTGTATTTATTTTCACCCAATGATAGGAACACCTCAACGGCACCCTTGCGATCACCCTGAGACAAAAGTAATTGAATAATTGCAAATTTGGTGGCAAATGCTTGATCCTTGTCCTTAGTGTTAGAGGCATATTTCTGCAATAGATCAATGGCCTCCTTGTGTTTCTTATCCTTTGACAATTGTGTGGCCTTGATCAGCACCGTTTGGAATTCCAAGTCGGGATATTGATTGGCCAGCTTGGCGCAGAATTGTTGTACTTGTTCACTTGAATTGGTAAACAATGCCAGGAGACAATTGTTCAAGGCAATGGCCTTCTTTTGACGTGATGTCAACTTGTGTTCGCATGCCTCAGACAAGGCTGAACGGATTTTCTTCTTCGAATCAAATACATGTTGGTCTTTGTTAATGGCCACCGAATTGTTGCTAGCAACAGCAACTAATGCCGGATCCTTGGGCTTGTTTTTCAACACTTCAGCATAAATGGCAGCTGCCTCCTTAGTTTTACTTTGCATTTGCAAGCAGTAGGCAATCTGGACACGAATAACATCCAATTCTTCACGGATTTCCTCCTCGGAGGCACCATCTTCCTCCAATGTCTCACGGCACAATTTCTCACTGGCACGCAATTTCTTCTCGGCCTCAGCATACTTTTGACGGTTAGACAAAATACAAGACCCATTGAAATGTTGTTCATAGGTATCTTCCGGTATATCGGGAATGTCTTTAGTTTCATCCAGAGCCAAATTGGCGGCAACAGCACTCAGGTTAGTACGCCGTTCATCCTCGTAATCATCACTGGTATTCTTAATGATTTCCTTGTACGATTCGAAACATTCTTCGTAACGCTCCAGGCGATAGAGAACTTGAGTACGCAATTCCTTGAGATTTGGTGGTAACGATGGTAGACGGGCCTCGTCAATAATTTTCAAAGCATTTTCAGGTTTATTCAAGCGATATTCACAATAGGCTTTTTCGAAAATCAATGACGATGAAAGCTTGTTTTTGTCAATAAACTTGACGGCCTCCTCAAATTTGGAGATTTGTATCAAACAAATGACTTTGCAGTGTAAGGCTGTCTGATCGTCGGGTGCAACACCGAGTACTGTAAGTAAGAGTAAAATGGAATTTTATTATAAATTAGATAAATAAAAATATACGTGTACAGTGGGGTGCGTCAATATGTTCGATTACTTCATTAATAAAAAATGACTCTCCTTGGCTTACAAATTAACTGTGGCTATAAATTCATTAGCATCGTTGTATATTGAGCCCCATCACTTTGGGGCAAACTTTTTTTTTTGACAAAAAACGAGTTATACCGAAGACTGAATTTTGGAGCCATGGTTCCAATTAGAATTTATGTATGTTTGCAATTGTAAAATCGCTTTAGTTATATTAGTTCATCCATATGTGCACGCGTAGAAGAGATTCCGAAGCTTGTTTCCCCATCAATTCCTGGTCTCATGGACTTTTATTCAACTCACTTCTATTGACAGCCTTCATAGCCTTATCGAACTCTCCATTTTGTCCGAACTTATTTACATCAGCATATGCAGCTTTGATGATGGATTCCTTGGGATTTGCATCTTTAGACATTTTCAATGTCTATTTCACTTGCACTTTTCTTTATTATTTTTTTTAAATTATTTCAATTAAATTAAAAAAATCATGCAGCACTTTCGCTTCGTAAGGTGCAGTCGTGTTTCGTGGCAGTGCGATTTGCTGTCAAAAAACTACAGGGTAACACATTGTCTTTATATTTTTGAACTGACATACGTTTCATATATATATTAAGGGTTATTTAGACTAAAGGTAATATCTCCATGTGATAAATTAAAAAAATAAACACGTTGTTAAGCGGTGTACACAAAAAAAAATCAGTCGGTATATTTTAATCCCTTGTAAAACGAGTGACAAATTGGGCTTGGACTTCTTTATAATGAGTCGCGGCATTTATATATCAAAAATGGACTATGTAGAAAATGGTTTGCGATAACGTTCAGAACAAAGTGGAAACCTTTAACATATATGTAATGAAACTTTGTACAGTGTTTTGGTTCGTACTTGTTAGCAGACCTCGAATATCTTTTACCGCTTGTTCTGTCTCCCTTGGGTCTTCTGGGGAGCCTCTGCTGGGAACATTCCTTTTAATTCGAATATTCATCCTAAAGGGATATAGCGAGCCGTGATTCCTCTCAGTTACCTCAGAATTTGAGGACATGGTTAGCTCACTGCATCGGCAATCGGAAAACTTTGTAAAACCAAATCGGACACCTTCTTTGGAACAAGTCGGTTACTCTATTCGAGAGTTATTATGCACACCAGACGGACATTCATAAATCGACCCCATATTGTCTCAAATAGATTTGATCCAATGAATTTGTGTACCCTCCTTTCTATAGCTAATGAGGGTATATACACTCAGATAAAACAATAAACAAATATTGAAATTCTTAAACATTGACAATGCTTATTTTGAAATTTTGGTTTTTTTAAAATAGAATTCCAGTTATTGAAATTTTTTTTCTATAAATGTAAACATTTTTCGATCAATAAAAAAGCAGTTTTCATCAATTTTTACCGTTTTCAATTGGCACAGATGCACATAAAGTCCATACGTATTTGGTTAATACGGTCGTCTTACAAACTCTGTATAGGTGAGAAGGTGAGTATTTTTGTACACCGCGCATAATTGACAAACATAGGGTGCGAGATATCCAAACATTTTGATTTAAATGTTCAATTTAAATGGAAAAAATTCGCGAATCTGCAGACTATTTGATGAATCTTACTGAATGTTGTTTGTTTACTTTTCTCAGTATTAATACAGAAGAGAATAAAAACGGCTTACTCTCTGTTGTAACTTATACTATTGTCAACGTCATTTGACAGAAAAATGTAAACAAACAAACCAATTATATTTATTTTAAAAATGTAATATTTCGAATCCTCAAAGAAAATTAAAAACATCAAATTTATTGGTCTATTACAGTATTTTTTTAATAGTAAATCTAGTAAATGGGAAACATTTCAAAATTGCTCTCAGAGTACAAAATAATTTGAAAAGTTCGGGAACGCAAATCTAGTAAATATGCCAAAATTAGATGCCAATACTTCAAAATCAACATAACAGCCAATCAGAAGTAGGCATTCCTGTTTACCATTATTACTCGACCAAATTTCTCGAGTTAAAAGTTTTCAAAGTTATAATTGAGCCATTGCCACTTATAAGTGTTACACATATGAAAATGTAGAGAATTGCGAGTTATTCCATGAAGAAAGATTTGCTTCCTCAAACTTTCCCAGCTGACAGATTGAGTAAATTGGATACGGGATCATATTTGATATAGAACAATTTCAAATTGTATGCGTTTCCAATTTTCCTGTTAGGTGATTTTTAAAAACATAATTTGTCAAATTCATATTGACACTAGTGTTACGTTGGAATCAAATCAGCTGGGATTTGCTGTTACCTTTTATAATTGTACCATGGCAATCAGTGTGTTCTATCAAATGTTCTATCATATGTTATCATTTCACATAGCATGCAAACTGGGGAAAGAATAGGGATACGTAGGTCAGTAGTCACACGGGCAAATTTTGTGGTAAAGTAAATTGAGTTTATGGGCGAAAGAGGTGAGAGGAATAAAAGGGGGTACATACATACTTGTACTCCGCAATTCTCTTTTGTTTCGTTATTCGTTGTAAACAACTGAAGTTGGCTGCAGAAAAGTTTTGCATTTTCTTTCATTTTATTTTTTCTGTCTGCAAACAAACATCAAGGCAGTTATTAAAATTAAAACCTTTTGCGAGAAAAAAAACTACATAACAGGTCTTCATTCTATGGCTATAGCTTCTTCGAGTAATTCAAAACTTCCTTTTATAATTAAGTTTTTTTCTTTTAATTCCATTTTTTTAATTTTCATGAACAATGGTCAAACGAGAAAATGAGTGTGTGGAAGAATAAGAAAATTCATAAATTTAATGCAAGGGTTATTTGCGTGTCTAAACAACAATGCAATTTTTAAAGAAATTGAGAAGAAAATTTGTCATGAAATTTTGCACGTGTGACTACTGACTAGTCGAGCGCAAAAGTTGACAAATATGGGAAACAAACTATAGGGACTATTGAGAATTTCAACAAACAACAACATGCATGCATCAATTGTATCGGTAAAAATGGTCAGCGGTATTAGGAGACAGGCGCATGGTTTTGTATGATTTTAAAGACTGACTTTCCCTCTGACTAAAAAGTAGATTTTCAGACTTTTCGAATTTTGCCTTTAACTAAAAAGTCAACTTTTCGATCTTACGATTTTGTCAAACCTGTTCAAAATCGATTTTCGACTTTTACCAACTAAAGCAAAACTGACTAAAAATTTAATTTTTTATAAGAATTGTTGTCAACAGATGAAAATAAGTTCTGGAAAGTGTAATTTTTGACAATTTCCGCTTTGTGATAAAAAACCAAGTATTTATGAAGAAAATCGAAAGTTGATTTTGAAAAGTTGACTCAAGATGTATTATAAGGTCACCAAGGTAGCAATCAAAATCGAAAAATATCTGTTTTTCTCAAGTCTAATGTCAAAAATTTCGACTTTGATTACGTTTTCACAATGGGAGTCAATTCACAATAATGCATTTTGACAGCAAACTTGAGTGGCGCAGATATCCAGCTGGTCTCGCTGGGTGACCTTATTTATAGGCCATGAGTCGACTTTACGAATTTCTCATAGATCAAAAGTCGATTTCGACTTTTAGACTTTTCAATACAAAAAGTCGATTAATCGATTTTTGTTTTGTGTAAATTATGAAGGAAAAAAGTAGTTGTGTCCACGGTACAACTATTCAAGGTAGGCCATTGCATGGTACAATTATACAAGGTAGGGTAACTTTTGTCAGAAAGGAGAAAATACACATATACCTTATGGGCAATAATGTCAGAATAAAAACAATTGCAACTAGTCATTCTGTTCATTTGATATATTTTATTTTTAACAATTTACAAAAAACGCGAAAAATGAATGGAATGCCAGGTTTTCTTTTCAAAATCAAGTTGGGGATATGATTTACATGTTGATTCATTCACAAATCATACATTTCATACAATCAAGGTACATAGGGCAGCTTGAGGTGAATAACAAGAAAGCAACTATGCTTTTGTGGCCTCTTCTGCCAAAAATAAAATAAATATACGGAACAAGTGTTTGTGTTTATTTGACATTTTTTCAACACAAAACTAAAAACGCGAAAAATGAATGAAAGGTTATGATTTCTTCCCAAAATCCCGTAGGGAATACCATAAAATGTTTGTTCCATCCATAACAAAGTAATTACTTCCAGACGATCGTGTTAAATTTCAATTAAACTTGAATATATTTCAATTTATTTTGAATTTATTTGACATTGTATTCAACAAAACAATACACACACATACACAAAATATGTAGTTTGATTTGATGGAACAAGCCGCCTTGAGAAAAAATCAGTTGGTAGCTGTGCCCTACCTTGTAATAATTATACCATGCTTAGAATGTTGTAAAATTCATCTGTAAACAAATCGATTTTCGAATATATTTTGTTATATTTTTTAAAAACTTGCACACTCACAGTCACACATTTTGTATGTGACTTTGGCATAACAAGCCACAGTATGGAAAAATGTAATTTATAGGTTGCTATGGCCTACCTTGAATAATTGTACCATGGGTACATTAATGCAGAGGTCTACTTGCCACAAGTAAAATTGGGGCTGTTTAAGCAAGAATCGCTGTTTAAAATAGTTAAATAGTTAGCCTTTAATTTGAAAGGCCGTAGCCGTTGAAATCTGTCTACTCCCTTTTATTACACCCTTGTAATAGTATGAGGCTGACAGATTTCAACGGACTTTTGTTTACATTTTGAGTTTGCGCCACCTTTAGGCATCTTTGTGTCAACAACATTGTTATTAGTATTACTTGGTTAACTTTCGTCGTTACCGACTGGCCACGCACATATTGTTGTGATCGGGCTTAAATAGTAAGCCACCGTACATATTGTTGTACCATACAGGTAATATTGTTTACCAATAAATACTCGGCATTGGTCGAAACCTTTTATTCATAAACATATTGTGTTTTATTTCTGTTTCTTTTTTGGCTCACGAGTACGCATTGGACGTACTGACTCTATTGGGAGAATCATTGCACTGTACCTGCCAACCACCCAAGTCCCTATAGTGCGGACTTAACAGGGGCTATTATATCTATTAAATGGAAATCATTCAGAATCTATATAAATCATCGATTTTAAAACAGCGTTAAATTATTAAAATTAAAGAAGGTGCACGAACCTGATAAGTGCAATCAATTTAATTAATTTAATATAATATATTAATTTGAATATATTAAAAATATCTATACGTGTGATTTTCTGTATTGTAATTATGTTACCCTACTGAAGAAGTGGCAAAATTTTCCAATTTCACACTTGGTTTATTACTTATTATACTATTTAATTAAATCCAGTACGATGTAAACGAGAACGTAAACTCTCTTATTTTATAGTCCATCGAACAATGTTGGTCTGTTCCCGTACTGCAAGAATCTACGAGTTTTTACTATTTTTTCCGATATCATAAAGGAAAAAAGTGTTATTGTAGTAAAAAATGGTAGATTCTTGCAGTACGGGAACAGACCATGTGTTATCATGTTATAGTGAAGTGTCATTCAATAAACTAGTTCGTTCCGGAACTACAAACAGCTGAGATCAACTGCTCAAATTGTGATCAGCTGTTGGTTGGTCCTCTCGTTTGTTTTGATTCTCATTCGCCACGGTTGGTCCTCGTCTCGTTTGCTTTGACCTCAGGTTTACAGGGTTGTAATTAGCAAACTCTGAATGTGTGCTGAACTGAACACATATCACGCAGTTTTCTCAGAGTGACACCATTCGTAAACAAACCAGCTCCCATTTAGTCTCCATCCCACCTCCTTCGTAACTTTCCGTCTTCTTCTTTGACTTCTTCTTTACCGGGCATTTTGTCTTATCCCATCCCATTCGTAAAGGTGGAACGTTTTTCAATAAGTTTTCTCAGAGTGACAAAGGGGGTAATAACTTTTTTGTTTTGTGTAAATTATTGAGGAAAAAAGTAGAAATTGCGTTATAATTCTGGCAATTAAACGCATTGGGCGACGCTTAAAAACGTAACAAAACTAAAGAAATAAAAACCACAAAGAATTCCAAAGAAAATCAATTGTAAAATAAGAAAAAAGTGTTGGGTGGTATTACAAAATAAAATTAATTATTCTATAAGAAAAAAGTGTCATCACAAAGAATTGCATACAACAAAAACAAATGCAATACAATACTATTAGCAATGTGTAAAGAAATACAATAAAATTATTCATCCCGAAATAGAGAAGAGAAGCAAAATTGTGAAAGTGCCGCTGCTCGCTCTGTAGTCAGTGCAACGTGATAAACGGGAAGAAAAACGAAACGAATTCCCAGTTTTGAAAGTAATATTTCGTCCCCATCGCCCGCACTACCAACAGCGACTACCCATATCATCCATCGCATTGATTGGAGAAAACAAATATGCAGGTTTTCAAACGGCAGCAGCAGTCACATAGTCATTTGCATTTCTTTATAAAAGTTTTCATATACTGCGTCATTTGGTGGAGTGGCAATAATGTCGGTATGTAAAACAAGAAATATGTTATAGAACGCCCCTTCATTGCAAAAATATGTACTATTTGCATTGTAGGGCAAGTCATATGCTGATAATAATGTTCGTTTTGTTGTTGTTTATTTAGCGGATGCCAGCTTTGTGGAAATCCAGAGTTCCCCGTCGGCTTTAGTGGGTTCCACGGTTAATTTTACAGCTACACTTTACGATGAAAAGGGTAAAATTTCGCCAAAAGATGATTATCGTTATACATGGAGGGACGATGCCAATCCCCAACATAAAGGTGTAAGTTAAGAGATTTTTATTATTCATTAAAAAATGTTTCAATATTTAAATATGTTGGCGGAAGTAATTGTGATTCCTGTTTATTTAAAACTGAGAAGGAGGGTCGTGTGACAATTTGACAAAAAATTACAGTATCTTTGGGATATGATGGGATTTCCAATTGGATTTAATAGATTTTTATATACCTTATGTTAATTATTTTATTTGGCTGACCTATCTCACTAACATTTTGCACCGTGTCTTTAATACATATGTACATATTTAGAGAATGTATTTCAGAGGAGATTTTCTAAAATCAGACGAGCATTGGTAATACAGAACACCATTCGTACAGGCTTACCATACACACAGTAGGTCATGGACTCTAAAACACTGATAAGAAAATTACATTTTTATCGTTGCCTGAGCCCCTCAGAAATGTTGAATGTTGAGTGTTCAAGTCGGTAAAACTTCTCGAAAAATGCCGCTCGAAATCTTATTAGAAAATATGTAATGTTGGTAATTTTTTACATATTCTTCATATAGTCCTTGGTCCATTTTCCACCGAATTGAAAGATCAAACACTTTTTAGGGTTTCCATCATAAATGCTTGCTCCGAAATTTCGTTTTTTGTGCAGTTTTGACACGTTTTTAAATCAAATTGCTTGTAATTTAGTATTTCAAGTTCACATTGGGTAGAAAATTTTCCTAAGAAAAATTATTATTTTTGTGTCCTTTTTCAAGGTAGCCACCATTAAACGGAAAATTTTAGGGTATCCTCACACTCCATTGCTTGTAATTTAGTATTTCAAGTTCACATTGGGTAGAAAATCTTCCTAAGAAAAATTATTATTTTTGGGTCCTTTTTCAAGGTAGCCACCATTAAACGGAAAATTTTAGGGTATCCTCACCCTCCATATAGCAAATCTTCCTACCAACCAGATATCCCATTATCTTAATATTGGATTAACACATTTTCAAATATTTGGGGTTATAATTATATGAGGGCTAATGTCAATTTCGAACCGCATATTTTTGTTTTTGTGTCTCAATTCTTTCCTTCAGGAGGTATTATTATATGGGGGAGATGTCTGAATGATGGCCGACATATTTCATTATCGCCAGGTTCGAGTTTTTTTATCACGATTTCCTTAGAAAGCGGAATAATTATAAGCGTAGGCTAAATCGTCATAGAATTTCATAATTTGTTGGGTAAAACTAACTATTTCGTGTAACGTCTATCCCCTATACTATGGTAGAACACGCCTATATGGGGACAGCCCCTACACATGGAACTAATCAGCTATCTATTTTAATATAAGAAGGGGGCGAATATTAATAATTTTTGGTAGGAAGATTTGATGACTACAAAATACCAAATTACAACGAATTCGGTTGAAAAAGGCGCTCAAGAACCCCAAAATACCGAAAATTAGGGGGTGGCCTTTAATGGGGGCTACCCGAAAAATAGACCTATATCTGTAATTTTTAGTGAATAAATTTGGTACCCAATATGAACCCATTGTACCGAAATTCAGCGAATTCGGTTTAAAACGCTCTTAAACCCGCCAAAATATCGTAATTGTGGGGCTACAGTTATATGGGGGCTACCAGAAAAATTGGACCGATATTTATCATTTTTAGTGGAGACATTTGGTACCCAAAAATAAAAAAAAAATAAGAAACCCAAAATACCGAAATTTTGGGCTGCCCTTATATGGGAACTATGCCTAAACGTGGACCGATATATCCCATTGAATATAAGTATTTAGTTTCTTCTGAGACTTGAAGTGGATTTTGACGAAGAATATTTTATTCTTTGACATTATATACCTAAAATTAAGTTTCATTTACTTTAATGCACTTTGTCAAAAAATACTGGGAAATGTCTTTATATTATATATTCGGTATATACATTATATATGCAGATTTCTCTTGTTCAGTGACTTATGCTAAAAATTGATGGAGAATTAATTTGTCTCTTATACTATCCTTCTAAAACGACATCTTGTGGGAAAAATGTGTAAAAACTAGTAATAAGTACAATATTAACCCTTAAATCAGTTTTTGTCTTTTTAAGATTTTTGACGTTTAGGCTAATTTTTGAGTTTTAGTGTATTCTGAGACTTATAGTAAAACTTTATGGCGAACATTTCTGTAGAATATTCTGAGCAGCTTTAACCCCGTTTTGAATGAGTTTTCAATCACTCCTGGAAAAAGGGGCCGAAAAGACCCCTTTAATGAGTCGGTTGAGGGTTAAAGTTGCATACCAAAATATTCCTCGATATTTTATGAGTAATATTGCCGAAGGCACTATATACCTACAATGCAAGGATTTCAAGAAATCATAATTCGAAAATTATCAAAATTCTAGAAAAGGGGGAATATTGTCCCCCCTTTTTAGATTAACCCCCGACGTAAACCTTCAAACCCCCCATACACGTGTCTTCTTTTTTAGCCCCTCTTTCATAATCTGTTGAAATTTCCCGGTAATTATCAAAAAATTTCAAATTTGTCGCACAGTGTAATAATGTACCCTCCACACTATGGTGGAAGGTATAAAAAAGACTTTACGTCTGACAATTGCTCGAAAAATATTCTTAAAAAAAATCTTGAATTTTTTTATTCTTTGAAATAATAGATTTCCAAAAAAGGACCCCTATATTTGTCATAGTTGAATAAAATTGCTTATCAAATGCATGCATTTTAAAGAGATATTTTGAAAAATATTCTTAAAAATATACCAGCCTTTACGTCTGATAGTCGTTCGAAAAATATTCTTGGAATACTGACAATATTTACAAAAAATATTCCTAAAAATACACGGCCAAGTATTAAAAGTATTCTTAAAAATTCACGCATGTACTCTTCAATTTTTCTAAGATTTCATTTTTTAAATCAAACATTGCGTTCTTTCATTCCTCTAAGAAACAATTCTTAAACATACAAGTAGGCCTTCTAACAATATATATTTGTATCCGAACTATGGGACAATCCCATATTTAATTTTTTAAACTGTCAACATTCTACAAAAATCCATCACCCATCCATACTGATTTCCCAGAAATAAATCATGTATGTATATATTTTGGGTTTTTTTACTTTCTCCAGTATTGTCACACAACAAATTATTAACAGTAGCACCGGTTAACGTACGGCATTACTTTATTATGTATTTGTTTTTATTTTCTTTTGTTGATAAACAAATTGTGACTCATTATTCTCGTTTTATGGTTTTGTTCGAGCTAGTACTAATGCTGGTAACATTTGTTTTTGATAAGTAAATTGTGGTAGGGTTGTCGTTCGCGATATTTAAAAATATTTCCAATTTTGGTATATGTTCAAAGAATTGGAAATTTTATTTTTGGATGTCACTATTTATAGTATGATCCCGTACTCAAAAATTAATAAAACTTTTAAATGAGTAATTGAAAAAATTGGTATATTGAAGATTCTTGCATGTTCTGGAACAGATCCATTATAAATCCCATTTGCGTTTTATTTGATATTTTCAATAATATTCCAGATATAAATTTATTTCAAATCCAATATTTTTTATATTCATTTAAAACATATAAGTGGTACATACTTTCCAGTATTGTATGTATTTATGTGTATTCACCCGAAGAAAAGGAACAAGATGAAAATGATGAAGAACCACAAATTTAACTGAATGTTTTTATGTTATACTATATAATTTTAAAATCCTAGTTCTAACACTATTCAGTTTTATTAAAAATAAGACAAGGTTTGGCCAGCCTTGAAAAAAGTGAGCTATATATGTAATCCATTTCTTAATTTATTACCTTGCCTAAAATTCGCAGACTGTTTTAGATTAATTAAATATATTGTGTGTAGATTGAACTGTGCTTTACTTTTGTTTTTGTTACTTAATAACTGCGTTAAAAATGTAACGTTGTTAAATACTTATTCTATTACAAGCATTTTCCTAAAAATCTCAAATGACTATTTGGTTCGAATGCCTCCATATGATCTCGAAAGGACTAATGGTCTTCTAGTGTTTATTTGGTTCAAATGTCTACATATAGCTCAGGATACCCAATAAAATGCAGTGATTATTTGGTTCAAACGTCACCATATAAACTTAAAAGATCTAATCTTTTTCTAGTGATTATTTGGTTCAAATGTCTACATATAGCTCAGGAAACCCAATATAATGTAGTGATTATTTGGTATACACGTCATCACATAATCTCAAAAGATATAATCTTTTTCTAGTGACTATTTGGTTCAAATGTCACCATATAGTCCCAAAAGAACTACTTAGTCAATATAGTCAAGGTCTACTGGTACTTCTCCTATGACAAGCCTATGTTAAATGTCCATAGGAAATTACATTGGTTGTGGTATACTTTTTCACTAGTACTAGCGACAATGTCACCAGTAAAACACTACAATTTTACTAAAGCTGCTCGCTGCAGGGCAGGTTATTCGAAACCTAAGTTACTTTTTTATTACTTTCAATATTATTTGTTTATTTAAAAAATATCCAGTTCAAATATTTGAACACAATATGCTGTCCATATTGTTACAGAATATAAGGTTTACATATTAACTGATATATTTTTGTTTATCCAAAACAAGAAAAGATACGATTTTATTTAAATATTTAATTTAAATGTGACAATATACAGGCATGTGGATATGATTGTAAAAAAATGAAAACAAAATGTTATTGAACTGTCCTCAAAACGTTTACACAGTCGCAGACAGATAACGAAGACTTATCTTTTCTTCTCCAAAAACGTTTTACGCATTTGCTTTTCACTTTTGCTTAATATCTTTATTGACATACATTTATATTGAATTAAAGTATTAATTTTTTTACGATAAAGATTTTATATGTCTGAAAAAAATTTAGGGAATTGGTCGTTTAATGCAATTTGAATCGCTATTAATATAAAAAAAAAAAATCTTTAATAAAACGTAGTATTTGCAAATTTGGTTCTGATATTCGTAACAAATATTATTAGAAAATAAACACTTGCAATAGTCTTTTAAAAATATACTTAAAAATCAACGCTTAGCTCTAAAAGATTATAGAAAGATATACCTAAAAACATGTCTTCCATTCTGATAGTCTTTCGAAAAATATTCTTGTATAATAAACACCTCTAAAAAGTATATTTAAAAACTCAATACTTAGCTCTGATCGTTTTTAGAAATTTATTCCCAAAAAAATCCATATCTTCAATTCTGATAGTTTTTCGAAAAATATTCTAAAAAATCCACGACTTTGTTCTGATAGCGAGTTGTTAGTCTCCTACCGGGCGTGTCCCCACTTGGCGGATAGGGGGGAGGTGGATGATCCTACTAATCTATTACAACCAGTGTATGCTGTAGGTAATGGAATAGTTTGATCACTCACTGACAAGATGATAGAGGTGGTGAGTAAGGATATCGCCAAACTCACAACCAGGAAGAAGCAGTTGTCTGGGGCACAAATGTGGAAGTAGGTCAGAATGAACCGGATAAACAAAAAGGGCGAGATGCAGACAGAGGCTCAAATGGATAAGCTTGACCTTCACTCCACTTCTGCGGAAGTGCCAAACAGGATAAGGTCTCCGGATGTGCAGACGACTGTCAAATCTGTCAAAAAGAAAAAGAGCAGAGAGAAAGCTGAGTCAATCTAACGTCAAAGGAGACTGCCACGAGAATACACTGACGAAGGCAAACGAAGCTGGCACTAATATCAGGAAGACGAGTGCTGAGTCGGAATCTTCCGCAAAGACCGGGAATCCCAAAAGGACCAACCGGTATTTGCGAAAGGGGAAGATGACAGCAACAGATGCTAAGTAGTCGGTATCTTCGGCAAAGACCGGGAATCCCAAAAAGACCAAGCTGTATTTGCGAAAGAGGAAGATGACAGCAACGGATGTTAAGGAGCCGCCGTCTTATGCCAAATTTGCCAGGAAACGCTATCGAGACGAGCTCTGCTATGCAGTGATCGACGGGAATAGCGCGTCCGGTAAGCTAAAAAGGGGGACCCACAAGGAAGTGTTAAATGCGGTCAACAGCAAGATTATGGAGTACCTACGACAAGGAGGGGGCTCTATTGACTTGGATAGCTACGCTTTCAATGGGGAATATCTAATGCTGGAATTTGAAACTCCAAAAGCCATAGAAGCCCTGAGGAAGCTAGTGGCAAGCATTGGTCCCATGGAACAATGAAACTCAGGCTGTTGAGGAAAAAAATACAATCCTCAACTACAAAAGGCTACAGTCTTTGTCAGAGGTTACTTCCTCCTCAAAATGGACAGAATTTTTGCTGAAAGACCATTTTATAATATATGAATGGGCTATCCGATTTAAAACAAACTTTACACATCGTAATATTTCAACCATCGATCCAATCCTTCTAGTACCTCCCCCACAAAAGGTCAACATTTTCAATATTTATAAATCCAACATTAGGCTAATGGAATGTCCGATTTGATCCTAACTGTGCACATCTTAACATTTCTTTAAATCTCAAATGGAGTTTAAAAATGGGTAAAATCGGTCCACTCCCCCAATAAAATGGTCAAAATTGTGCTGAAAATGCATTTTTTTAATATTTTGCGAACAGAGCATTCGATTCAAAACAAACTTTGAACAATCTAATATTTTAACCATACCTGTATATTGTTGGGAGATGGGATTTATCGGTCCATTCAGTACCTCCCTCTGAAAGGGTTACAATTTTGAAAAGTTCTAAATATTATATGTAGCGAACGGAATATACAATTCCATCCAAACCCGTTAGTCTACCACTTCTCGTACCTCTCCCACAAGGGGGTCAAAAATTTCGAAAATGCCAGGTTTGATCGAAACTTTGCAAATCATAATATTTTTTCCAAACCTACATTAAATTCTTTTATGGGGTTTATAGGGCAATCTCTTCTTTGAACGAAAAAAATTTTTTTTCCGTTGACCTCCGCAAACCATAGGCTGAGGGTATATATCTGTTGGCAACACCGACTGGCACTTTTTTACTTTTTAATTCGACAATTGTTGCTCTTTAAATCCGATATAAAATATTCTTTTAAAATCCAAGCTTATAACTCTTCAGATCCTTAATGAAATATTCTTTCAAAATCATCAGTTCAGATTCTCTAAGAAATAATTATATGTTTACCCTCTTTGTACCTCTTCGGATTCTTTACGATCCTTTACCTCTTCAGATCCTTACGCTTTTAGTTCTTCAAACATGTTTTCCTCAGTATCTCCTCAGATCCTAAAAAATAATTTTTACAAGTCCATGATTGAAGCTCCTAATACATATTCTTTAAAAATTCAACTTTGTAGCTCCTAAGATTCTTTAAGTAAACTTCCTCCTCTTCCACAACACAAAATCTCATAATTTTTGTTTTTCTTCTTCCAGCAATTTGTATCAACATTCCCCACAAACACCTGGTCCATAGAATATCCCAAAAATAAAACACGCTATGGCAAATATCATGTAACCGTTGAAGTGGAAAAGAAAATATGGTTTTGGTATACCTTAGCCACGGCAACGGTGGCTATCGAAGTAACCGATACATTGGGTGGACAGCTGCAGTTGATACAAGACGGAAGGGAACGGACCACACAATATGTTTCCACAAAGGGTTTGGTTAATCACACCATTGATTTGCCCATAGAAGAGCGGACATATCTGATGGAGAATGCAACCTATATACAGACATATTGGTTTCAGAATTGCACCTATCTTGGTGTGTCCGATGGTCTACATTATCAGGCAGAATATAAAGATCCTGAACAATATTATGATATTGAAGCTTTGGTGGTGGTGTCATTTGAAAAATTACCCGATCCAGTAACTACGACGACTACAACAACTACCACGACGACCACTACAACAACAACTACCACTACGACGACAACAACACCGAAACCTACAACACCCACCACCACAACGAGTACCACAACCACAACGAGTACACCCAAACCTGCAACTAAGACGAAAAGGGATATCTCCTCTGCAGAAGCTTCCAAAGAAATTGCTCAAATGGCCCATGCTAATGCAGCATTGTTGGGTTTAAATCTCACCGCCGCATTGCAGCAAGAAAACAAAAATCACAATCCCCTGAATGTGTCGGCTGCCTTGATCAATCCCAAATTGATGTCCAGTTCGAATAGAAAAATTCAATACTACAATCTTTTACCCAAGACGACATATGGCACCGATGAAGAACCACCTTTCAATTGTGTCAATAAATCCATTGTTGCCAAGGATCCAATGAAGGTGTATGGCTATTATCGTCGGCAAATTATAACGAAATGTAAGTTTGACTTGGCATTTTTTTTAATTTGTGTTTTTTTATTTTTCTTTTTAATAATAAAACCAATTCTTATTTATAGCACCCATTAGCAACGTTTCGGTTAGTGGCCAAAATTGGCTGCAACACGGTGACCTATTGAATTTGGAAATAAAATGTAAAGGATCTTCGAAAGTTCAGTATTGTGTGCTAGTTTTCGATGGTAAGTAAACGATTCACATAAAATCGGTTCATCAGATGGTTCTGATTGGCCCTTACCTTCGAGATAATGGTGGATGCAACCTACATGCAGACATATTGGTGCATACCTTACCTCTGAGATAATGGTCCTGACGGGCTCTTAGGGTCAGCCCTTATCTCAAAGATTATGATTCTGATTGACTTATCGCTTAGATAACAGCTCTGATGAGGTGGAATTAGAGCTGTTATCTAAGTGATAAGCCGCAGAGATACTGCTGCCTGACCTTTTTCTTTGAGATAGTAGTCCTGACTGGCTCTTATCTCCTAGGTAATGATCATGACTGGCTTGTATCTCTTAGATAATGGCTCTGATTGGACCTTGTCTCAGAGACAATGTCCCTGACTGGCATTTTCTTTGATGTAAAGGTCGTTGCAAGATCTTGTCTCAAAGATAATGGTCCTGACTGGCCCTTATCGCACAGATAATTGTTCTGAATGGGCCTTATCTTCGAGATAATTGACCTGACTGGGCCTTATCTCCGAGATAATTGTCCTGACTGGGCCTTATCTCCAAGATAATGGTTAAAACTGGGCCTTATCTCCGAGTTAATGACCCTGACTTGTTCTTATTACCGAGATAATGACTCTGACTGGTCTTATCTTCGAGATAATGGTCCTGACTGACCCTTATCTCCGAGATAATGATCCTTATCTCAGAGTTAATTGTCCTGATGGTCCACTACCTTCAGAATAAACGTGACTGGCTCATATCTCAGAGATAATGATCCTGACTGGGTCTTATCTCCGAGATAATAGTCCTGACTGGCTCTTATCTCCTAGATAATGGTCCCGACTGGCTTGTATCTCTTAGATTATGCCCCTGATTGGCATTTTCTTTGATCTAAATGTCGTTGCAAGATCTTGTCTCAGAGATAATGGTCCTGACTGGCCCTTATCGCAGAGATAATTGCCCTGACTGGGCCTTATCTCCGAGATAATGGTCCTGACTGGCCCTTATCTCGGAGATAATGGTCCTGACTTGCCCTTATATCGGAGACTGACTCTTATCTCGTAGGTAATGGTTCTGACTGTTCTTTATCTCAGAGATAATGGACCTGACTGGCCCTTATCTTAGAGATAATGGACCTGACTGGCCCTTATCTTAGAGATAATGGACCTGACTGGCCCGTATCTCTGAGATAATGGTCCTGACTGATCCTGATCTTATCTACGAGTCAATGGTCCTAAATGATCTATTTTTTCTTCTCCTAACTTTTTCCAGCTCCCTATAATGCCACAGGAAATGAAACATGCAAATTTTATTATGACGCTGATAATTGTGAATTTAAATTTTATCGCTATTATGGCGAAAGTAAAACCCTGCTGTTCTTTATAAAGAATGATGTTTCGGAAACTGTTAATCAGTTTACATTTAACCTCTACGAAGGTAGGTTCATACATTTTTATTTTCTCTAAATAAAAAAATAACTTTAAATTAAATGCATTATTTTAGCCAAAAAACAATCCCAATTATCGGTGGTCGTTGTACCTGTATCCTTTACATTAGTTGCTATAATTCTGGTAGTATTTGGTGTTTCATATTATTTACAGAGTCGAAATCGGTAAGTTGTGTTGATACAAAAAGACAATGATTCAAAACTAAATCCTAATTTTTTTTGTGGTGAATTTTAGCTTTAATGTTGAAGTGGCCGATTTTAATTTCGGTGAAACACAATCTGTCGATATGGAATACAAGACATTCCAACAGCGTCTAATCGATAGCATACGTGATGTGTTGCCATCACGACGACGTTTCTCTAATTCCAGTTCAGATTTAGGACCAGAACCTGATAGTCCTGGCGTGGGTATTGATAGTAATTTGCGTTATAATACAATGAATTAAAAATCATTTAAAAACAATAATGAATAACAATAAAAAGGAGATCTTTTAAACCAACCACAAGATATTCCTTATATTGAATTGTTAAAAAAAGTAACACATATTTACAGCAATGAAAAAAAAAACAAATATTTAAGAAACAAACAAACAAAATCGTATATATTTATATATGTCAACAAACGAATGCAAACACATAATACGCAAATGTTTTATACACACACATGATTATTTTTTTTAATATTATAAATTTATTATTATTTTTCTTTTTTGTTAAAGTATTTTTTTTCTATTTTTATAACTAATTATTATAACGTATATATTTTTGTAAATTGTATTTAGATAGTAATCGTTTTACATTTATCTCTTTATATATACATTTTATCTCTTTATATTTTCAATATCATTCGTATTCAATTGTTTGGTAATTGTCTGTCTGTGTTATGTTTTTAAACCAAAAAAAAAAGAAAAAAATATTACAGTTGGTTTAGAGTATTGAGGTAGATTTTGTGCAAATTATATTCATATGTACTAAAATTTGTTATTGTGTATAATTTGAGATTTAATTCTGTAGCTTCAGTTTTAAAACATTGCGTCAATTTGTTAAAACAAAACTGGAATCCCAGGAAAATTAATTTATGTCCACAACTTGTACATAAATGTTTCCATTCCCATTTTTTCCCTTAACCAACGTTTCAATTTCCTTATCCGTCCAAAAGGTAAACTTTTATCCAACCCTGAAATCCAAAGAAATGTCAACACTATTTTCTTGAATAAATCGAATATATTATAAAGCCCGATTAAAATGTATAGATTATACTGACTGGCCTTTATATGTGAGATAATGGTCAGGATTGACTCTTATCTCCGAGACAATGGTCCTGACTGGCCCTTATCACGGTAATAATGGACTTGACTGGCACTTATATCTGAGATAAAGGTTCTAAATGGGTCTTATCTCCGAGATAATGGTCTTGATTGCCGTTATCTTGCAGGTTAATGATTCGGACTGGTCTTTATCTCCGAAATAATGGTCCTGACTGGGTATTGTCTCCGAGATAATAGTCCTTACCGGTCCCTATCGCCGAGATAATGGTCCTTACCGGCCCCTTATTTCCGAGATAATGGTCCTTATCGGCCCTTATCTCCGAGATAATAGTCCTTACCGGCCCTTATCTTCGAGATAATGGTTCTTACCGGCCTTTATCTTCGAGATAATGGTTCTTACCGACCTTTATCTTCGAGATAATGGTCTTTATTATCCTTATCTCCTTATCATTATAATGACTGGTCTTTATCTCCGAAATAATGGTCCTGACTGGCCATTATTATTAAAATAATGATCCTGACTGGACCTTATCTCCGAGATAATGGTCTTGACTGAAGGTGTTCTACGTTGGGTACTTATTTTTGTTATTTTATTATGTTATCTATATTTTCTCAACCTCAAACTAATGGAACCAACTCCTCTCAATAGAACCAACTGTATATAAAATTCATTATGTCCCCAAAAATATGTTTTTGTATACATTTGAAAAACTAATATACATTTGGATAACAAAAATCATTATTCGTAAGCCGTCGTTCTCATTGGTGGCCAAAACAAAACATAAAACATAACCTAGAATTGTTATAGAACAAAAACGTATTTTTCTGTTTAGTCTATTAAAATAAAGCACTAAAACAAATATACAAATTGATACTCTTATAAAAAACAAAACGATTGAAGCGAGCGAAAAAAATTTAAACAAAAGACACAAATTAATCTCAACAAACTAAAAAAACAACAAATTATATGAAAATAACATTACTATTATGAAAAATAAAAAAAAGACTGTCTTTGTTCTATATAGAAAAAAAATAAACATGGAAAACAAGAAACCAACTAATAAATAAATTAACTTAATGCGAAATGGAAACCAAACAAATGCTATCTCAAAATTTATAAATTCATTTTTATTACTATTATTATCAATAATATAAAATACAACATTAATAAACAAATTTATATTAACATTCATTTCATTATCGATCAACCATAATTCCATCCATCCATTACCATCATGTTCCATTTTAATAATTTAATATACCTTACATATAAATACATATATTTGTTCTCATTTGTGCAAGTGATTTATGTTAACCGCAACAACACAACAACAAGAAGAAGAATAACAAACACAAACCCCAATCTGGATTTTTAGCTTTAAATTCATGTCTCGACAAAGAAACAAAAAAATAATATGAAAAACATACAATTACTCTCTTATATGTATTTAGTTTATAGTGTATATATATTTATCCATGCCTAATTATATATATAATTTGAAATTATATATTATTTAAATAACGAACATAAACAAAAAAACAACACAGAAAAAAAACAAAAAATAATAAAGTATTTCATTATTAAAAAAAAACTGAAAATTCTTTTTATTTCGAAATGAAAAATATGGTAGTAGTATTCAAATATTGTTCACTAAATTATTCAATGGACCTGATGACCGGTCATGTGGAAAATTAAATGATCCTGGGAAACCGTTATAATAAAAAGAAAGCTCCATGATGAAATGTGCCCTTATCTCCGAGGTAATGATAGTGACTAGCCCTTATCTCGGAGATAATGGTTCTGACTGGCCTTATCTCGGAGATAACGGTCCTGAGTAGCCCTTATCTCGGAGATAATGGTCCTGACTGGCCTTATCTCGGAGATAATGGTCCTGACTGGCCATTATATCGGAGATAATGGACCCAGCTGGCCCTTATCTCGGAAATAATGGTCCCAGCTGGCCCTTACCTTCAAGATAATGGGACTGACTGACCTTTATATACGAGATAATGGTCCTGACTGGCCCTTATCTCCAAGATAATGGTCCTGACTGGCCCTTATCTCCAAGATAATGATCCTGACTGACCCTTATCTCCAAGATAACAATCATAACATGTACTTATCTTAGATATAATAGTCCTGACTGGCCGTTATCTTCGAAATAAACGTTCTTACTGGCCCTTATCACCGAGATAGTGGTCTTGAATGGTCTTTACCTCCGATGTAATGATCCTTACTGGTTCTTATCTCTGAGCTTTTACTTACCTTGTCCATGTACTAAGATTTTTTAGTAAATAAAACTAACTTCTTTTTTTGATTATTGAGTTTTTTTATTTAAAATGTATTTTCTTTCAGTTGTTTGTTTTTGTTGTTGTTGCTGTTTTGTTATCTTTATTATACTGTTTTTCAAATTTTGTTCCATGGGACGACATAAAATATTATTGATGTTTTATTTTTTGGTATGGTATGTATGTATATAGTTAATGTGTGAGTTTCCTATATATATTTGTTATTTTTTTTTTTCTTTGAAACAATTTTACTATTTTTTGTTTGGTTGGTTGGGGGAAGGGGGGTTTTAATTATTTATGTCTTTTCTTTTTTGTTCCTTTTTTTAAATAATAAACTTATGATATTACAGTTTAATTATTATCTCATCATCCATTGTTATCATAAATGGTTCATAAAATACATTTTGAAAATAAATAAAATAATAGTTTTTTATTAGTTTGTTGTTGTGGTTTTTTTTTGTGTTTCACTTGATAATAAATGCATTCAGAGAAGATTTTTTTATTTCGGAAATGAATTGACAAATAATGATAATTATAATGTTTTTTGTTTTTGTATTTTTAATATAAATTATTAAGTCCATATTTTTGTTGTAATAATTTTGTTTTGTAATTAAAACTTTTGTTTTTCACTATAAGTTTTGTTTTTTTTTTTTGTAAATATAATTTTGTTTTTGTCAGTTTCGTAATTGTAATAATTTGTTGTTCCAAATAATTGTTATTATTAAATATTTGTTGTTGTTTTTATTATATAAGATAATATGTATATATTGTTATGTATTTATAAATCACTAGCAATTGATATTTTTTCTCATTGTTTTTTTTAATATTTATATTTTAAAAATTTTCTTTTCATATTTTTTGTTGGGGAAGGGAGAGATATTATATTATAATTATTTTTTCAATCTTAAAATAATTGATTTTTTATTAAACAATTTAGAAACTCATTGGATATTAATACAAAAATTTTGAAATATTAGAAAAAATTAAAGACTTCAAGTCCGTTTCAATTTCTATGCCCTTCAATTATACGATGTGGGATATACGAATTGCTAAATAAATCCATTTAAAAATGTTAAAACAATGTATATCCCAGCAAACATATTTATGTCACAATTACATACATTGATTTTTTTTACTCATAATTTTTGTGGCATAAAATACATTTAAAAAAAAAAACCTTCAAAAAAAAAAAAAAATCAAAAAAAATTGTTTTTCGATTTTTTTTAAATATTTTTTATCTGAAAATTTTTTGTTTTTAAAAAAATGAAATATTAATTAATTTACTTTTAAAAGTGAATACAATTTTCAGTGATAATTTGATTATTATCGCTAAATCGTTGGAAAAATTTGCTACAAATCTTTAAAATACCGAAAAAATATTTTTTCCTGATTTTTTTTTAATATTTTTTATCTGAAAATTTTTTTGTTTATAAAAAATTGAAATATAAATTAATTTACTTTTAAAAGTTAAAAAAATTTTCGAAATAATTTAGAATACCAAATAATGTACCGATATTTATAATTTATAGTGAGAAGATCTCTTAACTAATGCGAATTCATAATACCAAATTACATCCAGAATAATAGGGCCACGATTATATAAGGGCTATCCCGAAACTTTGGATGATATTGATAATTTTTGGTAGGACGATTTCCCTTCTAATGGTAATCAAAAATATTGCTCAAAATATCCGAAATATCGAATATTGAGGGTACCCTTATATGAGGCCTACCCTGAAACTAGGGCCAATACGGATCATTTTTGGTAGGAAGATTTCCAATCCGATGAGAATCCAAAATATATAATTACATCCAATTCGGTTGAAAAACGTTTGCAAAATCTCCAAAATACCGAATATTGGGGGTACCCTTATATGGGGGGCTACCATGAAACTTGGCTCAATATTGATCTTTTTTGGTAGTAAGATTTTCAACCCAATGACAATCTATAATACCAACTTACAGCCAATTCGGTTGAAAAATGTGCCCAAAATCTCCAAAATATTTTTTTATATGGGGGCTAAAACTTTTTCATTTTTGTTTTTCTACCCAATGAAAAATATATAATTATAATCCATGAAATATTTTTAAATTATTTTACTTATAAAAGTTAATAAAATTTTGCGAAATAATTTGATTATTATCGTAATTTCGTTAAAAAAGGTTGCCGCAAATCTTTAAAATTCCGAATAATGGGAGTACCCTTATATGGGGTCTATCCTGAAACTTGGGCCAATATTTTTTTGGTAAGAATAATCCATAATAACAAATTACATCTAATTCGGTTGAAAAACGTTCGCAAAATCTCCATAATATCGAATATTGGGGGTACCCTTATATAGAGGGCTACCCTGAAATTTGGCTCAATACTGATCAGTTTCGGTAGGAAGATTTCCTATCCGATGACAATCCATAATACCATAATAACAATTTTGTTATCGATATTTTCCATAAAATATGTTGTTACCGATAGAAAATTGTGTTATCGATAATATTTTCCGTAGCACATTTTGATATCGATATTTTCTATAGATGATTTTGTTATCGAAAATAATAAAATAAAAATAAAAAAATAAAATTGCCTATAGAACATATTATCGATAACAACATTTTCAATAAAAGATAATATCAATAACAACATTTATCGATAACAACAACATTTTCTATAGAAAATTTTGTTATTGAAAAAAATTTTTTATAGAAAAATTTGTCATCGATAATATTATTTATAGAAAATTTTGTCATCGATAATATTTTCTACAGAAAATTTTGTCATCGATAATATTTCATATAGAAAATGTTGTTATTGACATTATCTTCTATCGAAAATGTTGTTATCGATAATATGAGAACCCATAATACCAAATTACATGCAAATCGTTTGAAAAACATGCCCAACATACCGAATAATGAGGAATAACATTATATGGGGGCTAAGAAGATTCAATACAAATTAGATCCAATTCGGTTGCTCAAGGAGTTTGAATTGATCCTGTTTTGTTTGTTGAGTTATTTAAAAGTAATTCTACATTTACAAAAAATTCAAATCAAAATTTCAAATTTTCAAAATTAATCATTTTTTATAAAATATAAAACATAAATCAATAAATTATATATATATATATATATATATTTGTGTTGAAAAATAATTTTAAATATATATTTCTTAATTTGTAATTTTAATGAAAACTATATAATACACAAATAACATTTAATTATATTAATAATTTTTCCGATTTATAAAAAATCCAAATAAAATATTTTTTAAAATTTTATTTTCTCAAAATTAATAGAATTTTGTTTCCGTTTTGAGTTTGAATTGATCCTTTTTTGGTTGCTTGTAATTTAATTCGTATTTTAATTCATATTTTTAAATAAAATTATTTTTTCAGGGGTTTCGTTTCCGTAAATTTTTATTTGTTTCAAATTTTTAAACCTAATTAATAATAATTTGCTTGTGTTACTTATTGTTTGTAGTTCTGGTTTTTTTTTTTTAATTTTTTACGTTTTAGTTTTTATTTATATGTATATATCTGTATGTATAAATTTATCAGTAATCATAATCAGTAATTCAGTAATATTATAATTATAATATAATTGTTATTTTTTTTAATATTAATTTTAAGTTTTTTGTTTATAATTAATTGTTTGTTTTTATTACTAATATTTATAGTTCATTTGTGTTTTGTTTTTTTGTCTTACAACTAATTAGAATTATTATATATTATCATTATTATTAAATAATTATAGTTTTGTTTGTTTTTTGGTTTTTGTTTTGTTTTTTTGCTGTTTTACCACCGCACGATTCCTGCCTACGATTTTGTTGTTGTTATTTGTTCACATATAAATATAACCTTTTTTGTTAAAACATAAAATATCCATTGTTGCTGTTGTTCTTATTCTTCTTGTTATGTTATTGTTCGTTAAATTTCTTGTTTTTGTTGTTATTTTAAACGAAAATGAAAATAATAGCAAGACAAGAAAAACCTAGTATATATACAACAAATTATATATAGAAATTTATTGAAAACACAAATGTTATAAAAAATATATTTAAGAAAAAAAACAAAGAAAAATAAAGATTTGTTTATATTTTTTCTTGTTGTTTTGTTTTTTTTTCATCTTGTTACTGTTCTTGTTTGTCGTTCTAATGTATAAAATTGCATAAAATTGATTATATATTATTCACATGTTTCTTTTTTGTTGTTGCTGTTTATAGTGTTATATAATTAACGTATAATGAAATGATTAAAAAATAATTTATGAAAAAAAACATGTTTTTAGTAGCATCAAATGCAAACAATTTTAGAACCAGGATATCAAAGGACCATACCTTATATAAGGATGGTCCGATAAACTGAAAGGAAGATGTAAAACTCTATAAAAAAATATTAAAGCGATCGATAATTTCATATAAAAAGATTTTGTTAGCGATTGGTCTGATCCCATACTGCAAGAATCTATTATTTTTTAATACGATTACCATGATTATGATACTGAAATAAAAAGTAAACAGACCAAATAACTTTTTCTTTAGACAATTTTATTATCGAAAATAATTTCTGTAGAAAATGATGTTAGCGATATTTTCTATAGAAAGTGTTTCTTTCATATTCATATTTTTATAGAACAAATTTTATTTTCTTTAGATAAATTTTGTTATCGATAATATTTGTCATAGAAAATTTTGTTATCGATAACTTTATCTGTAGAAACTTTGGTTATCGAAAATATTTTCTATAGAAAATGTTGTTATCGATAATATTGTCTATAGATAATTCTGTTATCGACAATATTTTCTATAGCACAATTGTTATCGATAATATTTTCTTTAGATAAATTTTGTTATTGATAATAGTTTCTATCCAATATTTTGTTTTTTTCAAAATAAATGTGTATTATCGATAATATTTTCAATATAAATTTGTGTTATCGATAATACATTCAATATAAATTTGTGTTATCGATTATATATTGTGTAGTACATTTATCGAATATATTTTCAGTAGTACATTTATTTATTTTCTATAGAAAATATTATTTTCTATAGAAAATTTTTAGTATATTTATTTATCGACAATATTATATATTCTGTAGCACATGTATTTATCGATAATATTTTCTATAGAAAATTTTGATATTGCAAAGATTTTCAATACAAAATTTTATTATCGATAATATTATCTATAGACAATTTTGTCATCAATAATATTTCGTATAGAAAATATTATTTTCCATAGAAAATTTTGTTATCGATAATATTTTCTATACAAACTTTTGTTATCGATAATATTTTCTATAGAAAATTGTGTTATCGATATTTTCTATAAAATATGTTGTTACGGATAGATAATTGTGTTATCGATTTTTTCTGTAGCACATTTTGATATCGATAATATTTTCTATAGATAATTTTGTCATCGATAACATTTTCTTTAGAAAATTGTGTTATCGATAATATTTTCTGTAGCACATTTTGATATCGATAATATTTTCTATAGACAATTTTGTTATTGAAAATAATAAAATCGAAAAAAAATTGAATTGTCTATAGAAAATATTATCGATTTCGATAAAAGATAATATCAATGACAACATTTTCTATAGGAAATATTATCGATGACAATATTTTCTATAGAAAATTTTGTTATCGATAATATTTTCTGTAGAAAATTTTGTCGTCGACACATTTTCTATAGAAAATTTTGTTATTAGAAATAATTTCTATAGAAAATTTTTGTTTCCGTAATATTTTATATAGAAAATTTTATAATCTATAATAATTTCTATAGCAAAAATCGCATCGATAATATTTTCTATAGAAAATATTGTTATCGATTATATTTTTTGACGATCGTGTTATCAATTACATTTTCTATAGCAAATTGTTTATCACATCGACACATTACGAGAGCACATCGAAGTTCAAAAAAGACACAACGCAATTTTTTTACAATGAAAGCACGCATTTCTAATTTTCCCATTGTAAAAAATTGAGGATGCGTCTTTTTTGAACACCTGTTTCTATATGAAGGAGTTACCAGATCGAAACAAAATTTAAAACGTGTTCATAACACAGATGAAAGTTTCAAAAACACTTTTTTTTTTGTTTATAGCGCGCTCTTTGTGCTAGGCTAAGAACTTTCCGAACTGCCTTCGTAGGGCTGATATCAAATAATCAGGGGTGCCTGGTGCGAAAGCGACTTAACCGTTACCCATAATTACATCGTTCCGGTGTCGTGGTCGCATTCTATTGCGTATAAGAGTATGATCTGTAACACTTGTATTTTCAGGGGCCATACTATGCTCTAGTATACTTCATACATTCAATGTCACTAGAAACAAGCTGGGGCGTGATAGGTCTGTATAACACCGTGTTGTATAATAAGAATGCATGTTCCCCATGAAACCCGTAACCAAGCCTATGAAATGCTTTAAATTTGATTCAATGTTTTACCACTTTTGTGGGTTCAGGAACGGTTTTCGAGTAAAAAGTTGCAAAACTAGTAAAATTAGTAGATTCTTTTAGGTTCTGGAACGGAACTTTTATCCTGTAAAATCAGGTCTGATTAATTCATCCACATTTAAAACTTATTATGGATTATTTCGAAATTTTTTATTGAAAATCTATTCAAAAATGTCGACTGTTGTTTGCATTTGATTTTTTTAAATAAAAATGGATATATTAAATAAAAAAATATAGAATTTTAAAAATATGTATATATTTCCTAAAATATAAATATATGAGATCTGATTAGTTTATTTGTTTGAGACGGTATGAGTTCTTTGCTGTCATTAGAGAATAAAAACTAAGTTGATATAGTGTGATAAGTGTTTTTTCTTTTTGGACATTTCTGTCCAAAAAAAGACTGGAAAACTTGAATTGCTTGGAACACAAATTGCATTGAGTTGTCATTAGTAGATGTTAATTTTTGTTTTTGCTATGTTAAAAAAAAAAACAAATAAAATAAATATTAAAATGAAATGAAAAAACGCTTGTCGTGTGTGGTGGCATCTATCTGAAAATTTTCAAAGAAAAATATAAAAAATAATTAATGACAACTGAAAGAATATTTAGAAGTCCTCATAATATTCTGAATTATAATATAATTATTATTTAACCCATCTTCAACAATAAGAATTATATAGGGATAACCAAGACGTGTCTATTATTACTAAGCTGATCCCGATACTTTTATCGTTGATGATCACTAGTTGTCAATCGATAGTCATCTGAAGAATCTCGTCCACTTTGATACCGATGAGGTATCGAGCATAGAATGGTACATCATAATGAAAAGTCGATCACGATGGGCGTATCATTGATAATCACTGGTTGTCAGTCGATATAGAGAAAACCTTTCTTTCAGACGAAGCCGATCATAGACCTACCTACTCGATGGAGTCATGGCCATTAACTGTGGAAAATAAGGAACTGACGAGTTTCTAACAGAAGCTGGTAATAAATTAGACACCCTTTGGAGAATCATATTGGTCTATGAAATTCCGTGAGAGATGGTTTATTCCTCCGCCTCCATTGATGCTAGAAAAATCTCTAAAATTGCTGGTGAAGAACCAGAACCCCGCGCATCGAGTTACCCGTAACTCATGACTCAAAACCACAGTAATGAAAAGCGGACGAAATCGATCATCATGGGTGTATCAGATCTAATAATTGGTTGTTAATTATTGGTTATCTGAAAACCCTGAGTCAATGGCAAGGGAAATAAGAATCTGTCAAGATCCCTAGAAATAAATTAGCTATTTGTTAGCTGCGACATATTGGACTTTGAATTAGAAATTTAACAAAAATCAATTATAAAAACATAAAGAAAAGAAACAAATCAAACAAATATTGTATTAAATAAAAACGATTTATGTTTATTAATTAATTATTTATGAACAAAACAAATTTTTAAAAATAATAATAGTTATTAATAATAGTTGTTGTACATTCTATATAGGACGAATAAACATGAAAAACAAAGTAGAATATATATTTTTGTAATTTTTTTTTTTTAAATTGTTTAAAAAAGTTTTTAAATCGCCAGAAAGTGAGAGAGAGGGAGTGGGGTCAAAAAGTTTTAAATATTAAATTTAATTAAAAATTTCCTGGTCTTTTAAATTTGTAAATAATTTACAACGTAGTTTGCACGATGTGCAAATTATATCATAAAGGAAGGAGAGTGGGTCAAATATATTTTTGAAATATTTAAATGAATTAAAAATACCGGTCATAAGACACAGCGAAGATTTAATTGGGAGAGATTACTTTAAATGAAATGAAATATTTCAATTTTACTTTTCTCCTCTTTACCCTCAACCCTCCTTTTTTCAGAGAATGAATGAATGAATGTTTGTTTTAAAGATCATTTCTTTTTTACCCCGGAAACCATTCTTTTCCAATTTTCGATAAAATCAAATACCCAGCCTCTGGCAACAGAGAAACAGCATATCATATATAGGGCATTGTAGATCGAATTTTGGATTAATTGTCAACGTTTTTTTGTAGCTTCTTTTTAAATATTTAATAATTTTAATCATTTTTTATAGCTGCATTAAAATATTAGTTTTTTTCTGCAATCATTTTGGGGATAGATTTTAAAATAAAGATATTCCTATTTGAATACAATTTTGTAAATAACAAGAGAAAAAATATATATTCAAAAATAAACATACATATATAATAAACAGTGTATAAATAATTTACATTAGAATACATTTTTTTTGTTTTCTTTCAGCTCTTTGTTATATAATGATATGTTTTTTATTTAAAAATAAAAAATGAAACAAAATAAAAATAATAGTAACTTTTTTATATTTAGATAGATGCCAAAAGAAAAAGTTTGTGTGTTTTCATTACAATTAGCTGCCCTTTTGCAAAGGTATTTCGTATAAGTTGTGTGTGTTGTTTGTTTTTTAAAGAATTTTACAAAAAATATTTATAAAAAAGTTAAAAAAATATAAAAAATATAAAAAAACATAAAAAAACTTAAATAAAAAGTAAATGTTATACTTGAAACCTTTTTTTACTCTAAATTAAACGCCTTTAGTTTTTAAACATTAATATAAAAATAAATTTGTGTTTTGTTTAAATGTGTTAACAAAAAAGAAGAAAATTATGGATCGATAAAATTACATCTTAAAAAAGTGCATTGATTTGCCGTTTTTTGTTTAATAAATTGTAATATAATATAATAAATTAAGTGTAAAAACAAGTTAGCATAAAAGAAATTAAATAGAGATATTTGTAAAGAGATAGAGAGAACAAGAAGTTATATTCGACATTTCGAAAAACTAGCATTTTGAAGTAAAAACGAAACAAAAATTTCTACATACATAAATATTATAGAATTTAAATAATATAAGAACAAATGATAATTGTAATAAATACATATTTGTAACATATATAAATAAATATATATTATTTGCTTTTCCACACTCATTGGTGTTCAATGAAATAAATGAATGAATGCTGTTACTAGTTATGAGAATAGATTTAAATATAAATAGAAAAAAATATATATTTCTATTGAAGTATCCAATCCCCATTAAAAAATCGAATTAAGTTGAAAAAAAAATATTGGCTTCCTGTCTATGAATCTTCTGCAAGATAGCAGCCGAAGAGCTATTATCTATTCAATATCCACCTTGTCGAAGAGACCTTCGACTATATTCAAATTTTTCTACATTAAAAATATGCCAATTGGTAGTAATTGAGGTCTAGAATATGTCTCATGATTAAGTGAATATAAATTGAAAAATTTCTCTAGCTCATAACTAGTTCCGTCATGTCCAAGTAGACACTTTTAATGTAAATGAATGAGAATGGTGTGATGGAATTTGTTTAGGGATCATGATGAATCCTACAAAAGAAAAACAAATACTATTAAGGATGTATTAAAAAATTGTTAACTAATATTTTAAAAGATTTAAATATTTTCAGTGAAAATTTTGATTTCAAAATTAGATATCCTTCAGGGATAACTTAAATTTAATAAATCTTTTAAAATATTAATTAAAATTCATTAATAAAAAAAGAAAGAAAATCAAGAGAAGAAAGATAAAATAATAAATCTCTAATAAAAAGGAAAGAGTGGTGGGTGGGTGATAGTTTCAATGGTTGGTGGTTTATTCCTGTATGTGTTGGTGTTGTGTAGATGTATTAAAAAATATATAAAAATTAAAACAAAATGCAATACAATGATCTAAAATATGAACATCATTATAACATTCGATTATTATTGGATGGTGATCTACTACATGTTTTTTTTCATGGCTATGAGAATGAATTACTATATTGATTTTTGATGTTGTTGTTGTTGTCTATATATATATGTATATATGATGGTTTCCTTCTTTTGTTTCATTCTTTCATCTCGTATATATATTTATGATTTTACAATGATTATTATATACTTTGAATGTTTGGTTTTAAACAATAATAAAAATCAAAACATAAACATTTAGTGGTGGTGATTTTTCTT
The DNA here is from genome assembly GCF_032173495.1 of Musca vetustissima. Lineage (NCBI taxonomy): Eukaryota > Metazoa > Arthropoda > Insecta > Diptera > Muscidae > Musca > Musca vetustissima. Next base: position 70,354 of record NW_026875551.1, on the reverse strand, counting down.
TTTTTTTTGTATTATAAAGAGGTTGGAAATGGAGTTTGGAGAGAAAAAATATTGAGTTTTTTTGGATTAATATCAATCAGTAGTACATTTATAAGTAGATATATGTAGTATATATGGACAATAAGTGTTATATATAATGGTATTTTTGTGGAGATTTTTTCTTCGGAGAAAAAGTAGAGCAAAAGTTTTCTAATACGTTTACAATTACACATGCACAGACACACACACATACTACTACATTGTTGTACGACAACACGATAGCCAAAAAGGTTTGTTTTATTTTACTTTTTTTTTCGATTTTACTTTTATTAATTTGTTTTATTGTTCTGTATTTTTGAAAAAGGGTGTTAAAAATCAGTGAAACATGTGGTAAATAAAATCAAAAACAATGCTTAAAGGATTTTCAACAAAAAATAAATAAATAAATAAATCTTCTTATGAAAGGCTTGTGTGAGCGGGAGAGGGTAAGTTGAAAATTTTGTAATAACATACACCACCACAAACTTTTTATTTTATATGTGTGGATTTTACAATCCAAAATTGTCGGAATTTTATAGATGTAATAGTAAAACAAAGTCCACTAGAAGTTGAGTCCATATCAACGTATCTCTATTGTCATAAATTTGTCCGATGTCTTACTAGATTTATGCAACAGAGGATAGCCTTCCATTGTTCCTGGGGGGAAAACATGATATGGCAGAATTAAAAATGTCATTCAAGCCTCAAGGCTTTAGTGTAAAAAATGTAACCTCCCATCCTCGCACACGAAAATTTATAAGAAGATAAAACATATTCTACTCCAAGATAATTGGCCATCACGTGCCCAATAGTTTGTTTCTTGTTTTTTTTTTAATCATGGTACATAGGAGCCACAAGGAAAACCGATTAGCAATTTATCATATGAGGCACACAGCAATTGAAGAAGGAAAGAAAATTCAAATTAATGCCTCTACCAGGCTTTGGAATTCGAATTCCCATTTCAAGGAAGCCTCACAAAATTAAAAAGAGAAATTAATATCAATGTAATTCCCACAACTCGTACACGAACAAATTCGTTCGATATCTTTGATACGTCAAGTCACCTTTCATCAGGGTACAACTGAGGGTATTACCCTCTGTTGTAGATATATGATGACCACTTAGGAAAAATACGGCCAATCCAAAAATGTACCAAATTTGGGTGCTGCGGAGAGGCAAGAAGTCATCCAAATAGGAAAATTCCTCAGGAGCTCTCAAATGCTAAACCGAAGTCTCAGTTACTCGTTACGTTTTCCCTCGTAGCTAACTGCAAATCCCTACATATGCATCTGCCAAAGTCATTGGCTGTTGATTGATGGTCATCTCTAGAACAAGGTCGATTAACTGAGCTAATGGTTTAGTCTGATCACTGTTTATAATGGAGTCAAGTTTATCAACTGTGAAAATAAGTATTTGTGAAAATAATTTCTCCTTGATTAATAGGGTTGAAAACTGAGTTTATGAGATTCCTCTATCTTCCATCCGACAATAAATCCGTGTAGCGTTCTTCTGAATTGGACTATGCTACTAAGAGGAGTTTGCGTCTACGAATGTCCTGTATGCAAGGACCATCTCTGCCTTAGGCCTGGATTTTTTAAAGAATATTTTTCAGGAACATTTCTGCCTTAGGCGTGGATTTTTTAAAGAATATGAAAAACTCTCACTCTTAGGCTATTTTTCAGGAACTGACCTTAGGCTTGGCTTTTTAAAGAATATTTTTCAGGTACCAACTCTGCCTTAGTCATGGATTTTTTAAAGAATATTTTTTAGAGACTATCTCTGCACAAGGCTTGGCTTTTTTTAAGAATATTTTTCTGCCTTGGGCGTGGATGTTTTTATTAATATTTTTCAAGCAAAGGCTAGAACGTTCGCTGATCGTTCGCTATAAAAAACTGAAAAGGAATTATTGTTGATACCGATATCGATCCGGTAGATGTCACATTATTATTATGGTGATGTATGTTATATATAAATATTATATAAAAGTCTTCTTGTTGTTGTTTTTATAATATTTATATATATTAATGAATTAAATAATAAATGTAACATATAATGTATAAAAAATAAAACAAATTCCAAACTAAAAAAAAACAAATGTGCAAATGATTTTTATATATATACGATGATATAGCTGTTTTATATATATATGATTGTATGACTAACACATATATATGTTTTGTTTTATGTTTTTTTTCATTCTATGATGTAGTTAAATATATATATGATGTTTATATATGTAATGTATATATATATATATATATGCAATTCTAATAATGCTTATGATGTTCTTTGTTGTTGTTGTAGTTCTTGATATATATATATTTGTTTTGTTTGTGTTTATGTTGTTCTTGCATTTGTTTCCAATGGTTTTTTGGGTTTTGAAATTTATGCGTAGTTAATGTGATTTTCTTTGTTTTTGTTTTGCTACTTCTTCTTCATCATCATCCTTGATTTTTTGTTTTAAATAATTTTTGTTTGAATACAATAATGTAATATATAAATATGAGTGTAAATTGTTGTTGTCCTTTTTTGTTGGTGTTGTTATGAATGAATGAAAAACATGTAGAAAAAAACTAATTGCATATGTTTGTTGTTTGACTGTCGGTCGCTATGTCTGTCTGATGGTGGTTATATCATTTTTTATGCTGCGAGGATGACAATTTTTTTCTTTTTTGGTGTGTGTGTGTGAAGGAATAATGAGTGGATTGGGATTCTGGAGATGTGTGTGTGGGAAATATTTTGTTTTTGGTATAAATGGAAGAAGGTTTGTTTGTTTCCTCGATTTGTTGTTTCTTTTTAACAAAAGAATATACATATTTATAAAAAATACAAAAGAAAGAAGAACAGAGAGATAGATAGAAGAAAAACCTAATAGATTCAAAATCATATAAATCATAATAAAATAATAATAGTAATCATAATTATAATATTTATAATTGTTAATAAAAATATTTGTTTCGTTTTCAATTCAAAAAGTATACTTATATGTCTAAAGAACGACGTCAGGCAGGTCGTGCGGCCTGGCCTAGGCGCGCATTTGGTTTTCATGTACAATTTTTCTTTCCTTATAGTAAATCTCCTCGGATTCTTTGTCGCACAGTAATAGTACGACGGCTCCAAATAGGAAAATGGCAGCACCCCAGCCAACGCCATAGGCCCAGCCAAATTCCCAAATTGGTCGATTCGCTGTAAAAATAAAAAAGGATACGAAAGAAGGCAATTAATAATATAACAAAATAAATATATATAATAATAATTACCCAGATTCAGTTCTCCAGCAAAACATACGGGATAAATTATTAAGGCCGATAATACAGCTAATACTGCAAAATATAGAAAGAAAATTAGTAACAGGAAATGTAAGAAGATTTAAGCTGTAAAGAATATACGCAATCCCGGGCGTGAGTTTTCTTAAAGAATATTTTTCAAGGACCATATCTGCCTTAGGCGTGGATTTTTTAAAGAATATTTTTCATGGACCATGTCTGCCTTAGGCGTGGATTTTTAAATAGCAAACCTATGCGTGGGGTTTTAAAGAATATTTTTCATGGACCATGTCTGCCTTAGGCGTGGATTTTTAAATAGCAAACCTATGCGTGGGGTTTTAAAGAGTAATTTTGAGAGGGCATATCATTGCTCTAGGCGTGAATTTTTAAAGAGTAATTTTGAAATGCCTATCATTGCTCTAGGCGTGGGTCTTTAAAGATGTAATTTTGAAAGGCCTATCATTGCTCTAGACATGGGTCTTTAAAGAGTAATTTGGAAAATCCTATCATTGCTCTACAGTGGATTCTTAAAGGGTGATTTTGAAAGGCCTATCATTGCTCTAGGCTTTCATAAGGCGAGGATTTCTTAAAAAACATTTTCAAGGTCTATCAGTCTCATAAGGCATGGACTTTTCAGAGCATATTTTTCACGAGATTCTGGGTCATAAAGCTTAGATTTCTTAACGAATATTTTTCACGAGATTCTGGGTCACAAGCTTCAGACTCATAAAGCTTGAATTTCTTATAGAATACTTTTTTAAGGGTTTCAGGCTCATCAGGTGTGGATTTTTTTTAAAGAACAATTCATACTTACATGATAATAGCATTACTAATACCGCAATTCTATAAAATTTATATTTTAATGTGTGATTTTGAGTTTTTAAACCAAGTCCGGTTAATATTGTTGCAATAACATCCGTTATTAGCGTTATAACACATAGTACAGCTGTTGCTTTAATATAAACTGTAATAAATTTTCGTGAAAAGAAAAAAAAAAAGAAATATGAAAAACAAAATAAATAAATTGAAAATGAAATTAATTAATTGTGGTCGAATAAATGTGGATGGATACACGTGTCATCATCAAATAATAAATGGCAAAAAAAACAACAACACGAACATGAACATGAAAATAGAAATATGTACTTACAAACATCACGACTGGGATAACAGCCTGGAGGATCAATTATATTAAATGGAAGTGGTGGCAATACATCCTCTTCGATGCAATGGACAAATAGACCTTGACGCCAGCCTTCAGCCATTAGCCAATCGGTGGATGCCAATGCCATAATCATTAATAGTATAACAATAACGCCACAAATAAATGCAATGACCTGTTAGTAGGTGGTTCGTACGTTCGTTCATTCGTTCGTCCATTCGGTGGGCATATTTTATTGTTATTCGATTGAGAGATTCAATTGTGTAAAAGAATAATGTTGCGGCCAGGTCAGGTGGAGACATGAAATGAAGAAGAAATTTGTTTATTAGACACACACACACAGAAAAAATAGCTATTTATTTATTTTTTAATATACAATTTTGTTCGAAAACAATAAATCTACATAATTTACAAATTTATGGTGTGTTATTGTTCTTCGTCACCGCACACCACTCACTCTAACTCCTAAAAATGGACAAATGTAATGAGACGTACATTAATTGTAATGGCTGCCCGCCCGCCATTTCTGGCGTTGGCATTCGTATAATAATTATTGTAAATATTTTTTTAATAATTGAACAAATGTCACCAAACAATGATTAGCTAGATACGTATCGGAATTCAATGGTTATCGTTTATTTGTCAAAGATAAAAATGAACACTGCCTAATTAGTATTCATAACTTTTATTCCTTATTTATGAAAATGTATGAACAACAGGTAATTTTTTTAAAGCCAATAAAATGTAGTGAGGTGTGGATTTTTTAAAGAACATTTTTATTTAAATATATTCAGGACTGTAAAACAATTCAAAACATTTCAATTTTATTTTAAATTTATATATATAAAAGCTTAGTGTTAAGTGAGTGAGTGACTGACTGACAGATCATCGCCCAAACGAAACGGCTGAAGCCAGAAGCTTGAAATTTTGAGTGTGGTTTGTTGTTGGTGTGTAGGCGTGAGATAATGCTGGGTTTTTGGAAATTCGAACTAGAAGGGTACGAAAAGTACTAAAATGTGCCAAATATAGTACCCTCTGTATTAGGCGAACGTGAAGAGCTAGAATTCTGAAATTTGGAATGAGGGTCACTGATGGTAAGTTAGAAAGCTGTACAAAAGGATTTTTGGAAATTCGTAAAGTACTAAACTTTACTAAATTTAGTTCTAATTTTATATATGCTGAACATATATAGCTAGAATATAGAAATTTTATATGGAATGCCGGTTCGTATGTTTAAGAAACTCGTACTTATGTGCATAAAAAGTAAAAAATGGTACTAAATTTGGTACTATTTGCATTTATTTATTATACGGATAGAGATGAAAACATAAAATTTGGAATTCAGATTACTGTTGAAGATTAAGCTATAGAGACATCTTTGTAAATTTGTATTTATGTGTACGAAAAAGTACTAAACGACACTAGATTTGGTACAATTTGGATTTGGGTGAACGGAGAGAGCTGGAAACCTAAAATTTGGAATAATGGTTGCTGTTGAAGTATGGAATTAAGATATGGAAGCATAGTGCTTATGTGTACTAAATGTAACTATATTTTGTACATCTTGATTATGTGTGAACGGATAGAGTTGGACTTTAGAATTTTGCAATTAAAATTACTGCTAGAGTGTAGGATTGAAGTAGATTGGGTAAATAGTACCAAATAATTTACAAATTGTTTTTGTGTGAAATTTTGAATTAAAATTACAGTTGGAGTACAAGATTGAGATGTGCCGGTAGTTTGGAAATTTCGTCATTATGTGTGCTAAATGGTACTAATAGATGGAAAAATTTAAATTTGGAATGAAAATTATTATGAATACGAGAAATGAAAAGTACTAAATGATACTAAATATGGTACAATTTGGATCTATATGAACGGATAGGTCTGGGATCATGAGATTTATGATTAAAATTACTGTGGGAGTGTGGAATTAAAGACGTTTTGGAAACTCGTACTTACGTCTGCGAAATGTAATAATGGTACTAAATTTGGTACAATTTGAATGTTGGTGGACGGATAGAACTGGAATCCCTAAATGTGGACTTAAAGTTATTATGAAGTGCATGACTGAGGTAGTTTAAAAAATCCGTGCTTATGGGTACGAAAAGCTCAAAATTTGGTACAATTTGGACTTTGGTTAACGAGTAGAACTCGAATCCTAAAAGTTGTAACGTAGGTTAATGTGGGAGTGTATGATTGATATAGATTTGGAATATGGATACAGAATGTTACGAAATCTGGTACATTTTGGTGAGTAGACAGATCTGGAGTTCTTAAAATTGGAGTTACGATTGCTACTTGAAATATTGAGATAGGTTTGGAATGTGGGTACCAAAAATTACAGAATGGTACCAAATCTGGTACAATTTGGTTTTTAATGAACAGGCAGAGCTGGAATTCTTAAATTTGGACTTAAGATCAATATTTGAAAGCGGGATTGATGTACATTTGGAAATTCGTACTTATGAGTACAAAAGTACTAAATTTGGTACAATTTGGACTTTGGTGGAATTAAGATTGTTGTTAAACTGTAGGATTGATGTAGTTTTAGATATGTTTACTTATGAGCATGAAAACTTCCAAATGTGAAACAATTTGGATTTGGTTGAATCCGGATATTTCAAATTAAGATTACTGTTGAAGTGTAGTGTTGAACTATGGAGACAACTTTAGAAATTCGAATTTTTATGTAATAAATTTAATTTACGAAGGATATAAAGTGACTTTGGTACACTATTTACCTAAAATCGGACGAAAATATATATGGGAGCTATGTCTAAATCTAAACAGATTTTCACGAAACATATCACTCTAGACTTCATTCACAACGTTATGCCAAATTTCGTGTAAATTGAATGTTATATTGGGACTTTGGTGCACCATCTACATAAAATTGGACGAAAATCAGCCCAATCCACTATAGGTCAAAGCGGCAATTTTTGTGGTCAAAAGTCATAAAATGGAAAAAATAATTGTATTTCAACCAGAATAGCTTTCTTAACCTTCTAAAAGAATAAAGGAACAATGTTTTTAGAAATTAACCATTTAAGTCATTAATGTATTAACCCTTTGGGGACAAAAATAGTTTAATTCATATATTTGATAACATTTTATTTGTATATATTTTTATTATTGTGAATAAGTAAAATTAATATAAATATAATATAAAAAAAGTTAATACAAATACACATAATTCGGGCGGTGTCGAACACCAAGGGCACCCCTCCACTTTGCTACGTCTGTGATTACATACACTATTTAAATGAAGTCCGCTTCATTTTCTAAATCTAAGTCATTAAGAATATTTATATACGTTGTAGTCCGTCTTCATTGAACTCAACGCTCTCATCACGTCATCTGTCTTCACCGTCGAATTTAGTTTTAAAGATTCCAATTCTTCAATAGAATTTTGACATTTAAACATTTCAGTCATTTCAAGCTTTAACATTTTCGCTGCTACATGCCTTTGATTGAGCTAATTGATGATGTTAAAGGATCTAATGTATCCAAGGCTCTAGTAAATATATCTAATATGTTATTCATTAGGCAGCTTTTAGAGCGTGATGTAACTTGTCGGTCTTATACATTTTATGCCTAGATTCAGCAGCATCTCTCCAAGAGAAGAACTCCTAAAGGAAGTACACAATTTTCGATTATCTGCGTCGAATGAATTTGTACCTTATGGACAGCCAAGAATATTCCATCAATATTAAATTACCTGTTTCATAACATTAACTTCGAAATATGTTTAAATCTAATGAAAACTGACATAATAATGAAATTAAAATAAATTTGAGGCGAAATATAAGAATTACCTCTACTCCAGTTATTTCAGATTCATATTAATTCGTATTTCGGTAAATGGTTTAACATATAAAAATGGTAATAATTAAAAAATCCGCACAAATCCACAAAACCACATTAGGTTATTTAGATTAAGGAGGGTTCAATAAACAAATATCAATTTTTATTTCAATTGCCAGACGTTGCCCACGGATTTAATGCTTTCATAACCTCAAAGTTTAAAAATTTCTGCGATCAATCTAAAGTTATGCTTATTTTAATACTATTTTTACACATATACATAATTATAGGTACATTTTATGATGAAAAATATCGAATACTTTCTTATTAATTCTTTACTTATAGTTATACTTATATTTTATTTCCACTTTAAATCTTAACAAGTAACATATCAATGAATAAATTTTTTATGATATTTTAATAATTCACGTTTGACAGCTTGCCATATAATGGTATAAGTGATTATGTAAAAACAAAATTAATTTTTATTTGTTTTGAAGTGTTCCTTACTCGACAATGTGTGAAATTCGACATTTGGCCAGTAAAATGGTCTGTTTGACCTATAGTGCAATCGTCAAAAATAATTCCGGAATTTCTTTATTCTCCCTTTTTCCCCAATCGTGAAGAAAATTCCGCGCGGAAATAAGGGGGGAAAGGAGAAAAAGTAGGCATCATAAGAAAGTTCGATTTGTGTTTCCTAACAAAATATCTCACAAACAAAATCGAAGAGAGGTTTTTCAAATATAAATCGAAATAAAAATAAATAAATTATTTGTAGGTAGGCCCGCCCTTGCACTCTAGCGGTCAGCTCAACTCACACGGATTCTTACGCTCATTTGTTTAGTCGTTGTTGAGACTTCAACAAGTAAACATGTCCATGGTGGTGCACATCATATTGCGGCCACACTTAAGCGCCCCACACACGTCAAACATGTACGTTTGATCGCTGTGAAGCTGATACGCCATAAATGAATCAACAAAACTTTGGTTTTTTTTTAATGAAGATGGTCTGCGATAGTGACGACGCAAAAAAGACCGATCAATTTTATTTATTTTAATTTTTTAATTTAATTCACACCGATGGAAAGCACATGTTTAACGTGTGTGCTAGTCTCACACATACATTTACAAATTTAAATGTCATAAAAAAAGAGATTACGACTTACCTTTAACGGTCGGGTGATTGTTATGGTTTCGATAGTCGTTGTGGGCGCCATTTTCGATGGTGATGGACGTCGTGAACTGTAATTGGGTTTTTATCAAACAGAAAAAACGGAATTTTTAATATTTATATTTTAATTACAAAAAAATAAAAAATAATTACTTTTGCAAAAGCTTTTAACTTAGGTTAAACACAAAAACAAATTGTTAATAATATTAAAATTTTTCTTAATATTTTGTTTATCATACTTACCAATATTTAACAGAATGTTTGTAGTTTTTATGTTACTTATGGTTACGTTAAAAAATTGGTTGTTTTTGTTTTCGTTATGATGACGATGATGGTTGCGTTTTGCAATTTACAAATTTCAATAATTTCAGATCTTTTTGGAAATTATTAATGGAGGATAATGCGTATGTTTTGTTGTTATTATTGGTAATTGCTTATTTTGTTTTGGTTAGAGATACTTCTGTCTTATTAGAATAAAACTTTTTTTATTTGTACAATTGGAAAATAAATTAATAATATTACAACAAATGCTTTTTGAGTTTGCTTCGTAGGTTGGTTGAGTGGTTGGTTGTTTTGGTTTTGGTTACAGGGGAGTAAGTTTTGTATTTACTTTTTGAAGAAGTTTTTCTCTTCTTTTCCAAATTATATTTGGTTAGTTAATAAACATGTATGTATCTTCCGTTTTGATTTACAATATTAGGGGAATTGGAATGCGTTTTTTTGACTAATTTGTAATTGTTAATTGTTCTTTTAGTATTTTTGGGATTGTTTTTTTTTTATGAATTTCAAGTTTGTTTTTTCTTTTCTTTTGTTAAGTATTAGTAGTAGCCTCTTTTTTATTTTTTTGCTTTCAACTGGAATTGTCTTTATTAATTTTGTTGTATTTTTTTTGTTATATTATTGTTGTTGTCCTTAATGCACTTTTGAACACCTTTAAAGGAGAGGAGGATGAAGCATGAATCAAATATAAGTTAGGTAATATTAAAAACAAGATAGTTAATTTAAGCAAAAATATTCCATGAAACGAAACGGCATGAATGAAAGTGAATCGAAATAACAAATATTAAATAATATTATTTGTATGCTTATATATATAAATATATTTTTAAGTATACCATATAACAGCAACATGCCATGAGCTAAACAGCAAAAAAAAAATTTTAAGTAATATTTCCAATCATAAGACCAATCCTAAAACTAAATACTAATAAACATTATTAAAATGTTTAATTTAAAATGAAACCAATAAGAAAAGTAGTAAAGTCGGACTGGGGCGACTATATGATACCCTCTCACCACTTGGGTATATTGTACATATGTATCCTTACAATTGCTTGTCAATGTTCCCTCGAAGGAAAATACTTAATTCGGGCAGATTTAGAGTCGTCTGCATACCATCGAACAAATATATGGAAAATGATTTATAGCAAAATTGATGCATGCTATTCGGTACGCCACACTATTGGAAATTTAATCTTAATCAGACACCCGTTCGAAATACATATGGAAGTTATGGCTTGATCTGTACCGATTTCAACAAAACCTAATAACGTCATTCAAGTCCCAAATTTGATACGTTGTGTAAAATTTCGTGTTAATCGGACAAATGTTAGGAGTTTGGTGGGAAATTTAGCACACATCATTCTAGGCTTAATTCAGTACGCTGTGCCCAATTGCGGGCAAATCAAAAGATATTTAGGGACTTTGTTGCACCATTTACCATAAATCGCACGAAAATATATATGAGAGCTATATCTAAATCTTAACCGATTTTCACGAAACTTAGCACACATCATTCTAGGCTTAATTCAGTACACTGTGCCTAATTTCGTGTAAGTCGAAAGCTTTTTGAAGGCTTTGGTGCACCATTTACATTAAATCGGACGAAAATATATATGGGAGCTATATATAAATCTCAACCGAGTTTCAAGAAATTTAGCACACATCATACTAGGCTCAATTCAGAACGCTGTGCCAATTTTCGTGCAAATCGAAAGATATATAGGGTCTTTGATACAACATTTACCTTAATTCGTACGAAAATATATATGGGAGCTATATCTAAATCTTAACCGATTTTCACGTTCTAGCACACACCATGCCCAATTTCGTACAAATCGAAAGATATTTAGGGTCTTTGATACACCATTTACCTTAAATCGGACGAAAATATATATGGGAACTATATCTAAAACTGAACCGATTTTCACGAAACTTAGCACACATCATTCTAGCCTTAATTATGTACGCTGTGCCAAATTTCGTGCAAATCAAAAGATATATAGGGACTATGGTGTACCATTTACCTTAAATCGCACGAAAATATATATGAGAGCTATATCTAAATCTTAACCGATTTTCACGAAACTTAGCACACATCATTCTAGGCTTAATTCAGTACGCTGTGCAAAATTTCGTGTAAATCGAAAGCTATTTGGGGGCTTTGGTGCACCATTTACATTAAATCGGACGAAAATATATATGGGAGCTATATATAAATCTCAACCGAGTTTCAAGAAATTTAGCACACATCATACTAGGCTCAATTCAGAACGTTGTGCCCATTTTCGTGCAAATCGAAAGATATATAGGGTCTTTGATACGCCATTTACCTTAAATCGTACGAAAATATATATGGGAGCTATATTTAAATCTTAACCGATTTTCACGAAACTTAACACACATCATTCTAGGCTTAATTCAGTACGCTGTGCCCAATTTCGTGTAAATCGAAAGATATATACGGTCTTTGGTACACCATTTACTTAAATCGGATGAAAATATATTTGGGAGCTATATCTAAATTTGAACCGATTTTTCCCAATTTCAATAGGGTCCGTCCTTGGGCCAAACGAATAAGCTGTGCCAAATTTCAATTCGAATAATAAATACGACCTGTACGTTGTTTACAATTTAACATGGGCAGACAGACAGATGGACGGACGGACGGACGGACAGACAAGTATAAATCGACTTAGAAAGTGATTCTATGCATATTCTATCTCATTTCTTTTTGCCTGTTACAAACATATGCACAATGACATAATACCCGGTACCACAGTGTGGTGAAGGGTATAATCACCAAGACGTCGTAATTAAAAAAATATATATTTTTGAAGAGCCATAACAGGCGTGGATAACCGTGGATTTCTTAAAAAATATTTTTGAACAACCAGTATAACCGTGGATTTTTTAAGAGCCAATATAGGCGTCGATTTTTATACCCTACACAACTATGTTGTCAGGGTATTATAGCTTTGTGCAGCCCCAAAAGTTTGTAACGCCGAAATATTGGTCCTATTAACAGGTGCTTACGTATACATATATTTTTTAGTAACCTATTACCACACTGGAGGGTGGAAATTTTTTTTGAAATGTTCCATTTCCCGCTATGAAGAGCCTAAAATGTTAGATGAAGATCAGATAATAATTTTTTAAAAATATTTTTGAAGAAAGCCAACATCACAACACAACCCACGGTGAAGATTTTTTAAAGTAATTAAATATTTTTAGTAACATTTGCCAATTTAGGTCAAAAGTGTGCATTTTTTAAAAATAAAGTTTTTTCATGAAGTTTTGTAATTTAGGCGTAGATTTTTAAAAATACTTTTTCTCTATTATCCGCAACTCAACCCATAAAAATTACTTTGCGGAACTTATATTCTCTTAATTCCCCACCGCCCTAATGAAAATCTCTGATCCGTACTCCTCTTCGTTGTTGTTGTTGTTTTTTTATTAATTTCAAAAGACATTTAACCCAAATTTGGCATCACTTATTTCCCCATTCAAATTGCATTGTTGTTGTTGTCTTTACTCCACAACAACAACAAGTCCCACTATATTCAAAGCCCCCCTTTTATATTTTTTAGATATGCATGGATGAGGATGCATAATCGTTGTAATCAGAAATGTCGTAGACATTTAAAAAAGAAAACAATACCAAAAACGTTTCAAATATCAGTTTAACAGAACAAGAAGAAGACGAAGATGAGAATGAATGAAAATGTGAAAATGTAAATTGGGTAGCTGTAGCAGCAGAAGATGGAGGAAGAATCGAGTATCATTCCATTTTATTGTTGTTATAGTTGTTGGTTTTTTATTTTGTACATTTTCACAACAGCATGCAATAAATGCAACAACTCCCATTACAGCAACAAGAAAAATCAGAAAAAAAAAGAAGGGAGCTCAGCACACACAAGAATTCAAATCTAAATGATTTCAAATGGAAACGAGAAGCAAAAGACAATGACAGCAACAAATGCAGCAGCAGCAACAGCAACATCAGCAATGAAAATGGATGAAGATAACAAATGAAAATAAAAACAACAACAACACAGTATCAGAAGAGTTCAGGCGACAAAACTGAAAACCATTTGAAAAACAATTCATGAAAAAATATGAAATGAAAAATGCCGAAAAAAACAACAATATAAAAAATAAATAAATACGAAGGGGAATTTTTCCCCCCGTCACTAATAGGGTTATAGCACGGGAATAGTTTTTCAAAGACTCACACAAGCCTGGATTTTTTTAAACATGATTTTAGTAGAGTCACAACAGTCTTAAATTTTTTAAAAATAATTTGGCCACTAAAAAGGCTGGCATTTTTTAAAAATAATTTTTGAAGGGCAACCAAAGGTTTGGATTTTTTTTTAAATATTTGTTGAAGGGCCAACGAAGGCTTGGATTTTTTAAAAATAGGTTTTGAAGGGTATATTTTTCTAGGAGCCGTGGATTTTTTAAAAATATTTTTTAGGGGAGTTAATACAGCCGTGTGGGTGGCGTAGAGGATGATTGATACCAAGCAACGGCTCTGATTGGTTTTAACATGGCGAAGCCCAGGCTTATCTTGGTCCCTCTTTCATCTCAATTGTGTACACTGACCTCCCCGGGGTGCCACCTGGGGTTGCTATTTTTATCACCCGTTGAAATAGTGAGCTGATATGTGCCGCGAGTTCACCCCTAAGAACTATAAAAAATGGGTTGAGGCGTCGGGTTAGTTGACCACACTCGGAAAACCCCTCCTACTATGAAAAAGCAAATAAAAAAAGAATACCAAAACCCTCCAATGTTGACGGTCCCCGCAAACGTATAAAGGACCACGATCTGCGAAGCTGCACTTGGAATGTGCGCACGTTGTACAGAACAGGCGCAGTGTTCGCTTTGACGGATGTACTCAAGAAGTAAAAAGCCGATATTATTGCCTTACAGGAAATGCGATGGAATGGGACAGGCGTAAGTAAATCAGACGATTACGCCTAGTATTATAGCTGCCAGGAAACGAGACGTGAATTTGGCTGTGGATTTATGATCAACAGGAGAATAAAAGACCTCGTCTCCAGATTCACTCCAGTTGATGAGCGAATTTCTATAATCCGTATAAAAGCGAAATTCTTCTACATCAGTCTCATTTGCGCCCATGCTCCGACCGAAGACAAAGATGAGCAAACCAAATACATATTTTACGAGCGCCTAGAAACAGCATATGATCGTTGCCCTGGCCATGACATTAGAATTCTGCTAGGAGATTTTAATGTAACAATCGGAAGGGAAAATATCTTTGGCCCCACCTCCATGAAGAAACATCAGACAACGGCATGAGGTTGATTGACTTCGCGACTGCAAAAAACATGGTAGTTAGCAGCACCAGATTCAAGCATCTCGATATACACAAGGCCACCGGGATTTCTCCTGATCAAGCAACGAGAAATCAAATTGATCATATTGTGATAGACCGAAGGCATTCATCCAGTGTTTTAGAAGTCTGATCCATTCGGGGAGCGAATATCGATTCGGACCATTACCT
Source organism: Musca vetustissima (assembly GCF_032173495.1). Lineage (NCBI taxonomy): Eukaryota > Metazoa > Arthropoda > Insecta > Diptera > Muscidae > Musca > Musca vetustissima. Next base: position 55,124 of record NW_026875551.1, on the reverse strand, counting down.
TGTGACAGCCAAGGTTCCCAATCATCTTATTGTAGCAGCAAAGGTGCGATCTAATGTAGCACGGAAATTTGACGTCGAAAAGCTGCAAACACAACAGATAGCAGAAGCCTACTCCGCTCAATAATATAGAAGCGATAATAATATAGAAGCCCAATGGCAAAGAATTGCCCACTCCCTACAAACTGCAGAAAAGCAAAACATCAAAAAATCCGTGGTACGATCAGGAGTGTCGTAATGCTACTAATATGAAAAACGAAGCGTATATGGCAGCCCTGCGGGCAGTAGCAACACGTAATGCGATGGAGAACTATCGGGAGAAAATGGGAGAGGAGAAACATATTTTCAGAAAAAAGAAGAAAGAACAGTAAAAACGTGATCGTGAGCAAATCGTGATGTACAGGAGTCAGAACGAAGGCCGAAAATTTTACCAACGGGTAAAACACCAAAACGAAGGCTTTGGCGCAGGCACATCCTCCTGTAGAGATGAAGAAGGAAACCTGGTGGCAGATACAGACAGCGTGCTGAGGATCTGGAAGGAGCATTTTGAAAAACTTCTGATATAAAATAGTAGCAGTGAAGTGGATACCCCAGAACCAATAATAGATAACGGTATAGAGTGTATACCACCTAGCCAAGATGAAGTCAGAATAGCAATAAATCGGCTGAAGAATAATAAAGTAGCAGGTGCCGAAGGGTTTCAAGCCGAATTATTCAAGACTGATGGTCAGATGCTGGTAAGGAGCATACACCAGCTGATTAGTACAATTTCAAGAATGCATTCCCAATGATTGGAACCTCAGCATCCTGTGTCCCGTGCACAAAAAAGGAGACAATACGATATGTGCCAAATATAGAGGAATAAGTCTCCTTCCCATCACATATAAAGTACTATCATCCAGCGTACTGTGTGAACGACTGAAGCCAATGGTCAATGACATTATTGGACCATACCAATGCGGCTTCAGACCTGGCAAATCCACCATCGACCAGATTTTCACTCTGCGCCAAATCCTGGAAAAAACCCCACGGAAAACACATCGACGTATTACACCTATTCGTCGACTATAAAGCCGCATTCGACAGCCCTATCCGTCCAGAGATGTATAAACCCATGTCTGCGTTTGGCATTCCTGCAAAATTAATTCGGCTATGCAGGATAACTTTAACAGGTACAAGATCAGCAGTTAAAGTCGGAAAGGACCTCTCGGAGCCCTTTAATACCGAGCGAGGATTCAGACAAGGTGATAGTTTGTCGTGTGTTCTTTTTAACATAATGCTGGAAAAGGTCATACGAGAGGCAAAAGTGAACAGAAATGCCACTCTGTACACCAAACAACAAATGTTACTCGCCTACGCCGATGACATCGACATAATGGGTCGAACATTGGGGGCGGTAACAGCCATCTTTGAACAAATTGAGAAGGAGTCTGCCAGTGAACGGGTCTGGCAGTAAACGGCGATAAGACCAACCTGATGGTATCAACGCACAAGACGTCCAATAGACTCGGACCAACTATGGAACTTGAGAACTACAGCTTCGAGGTAGTCAAAGATTTTATATACCTTGGTGCCGCCATAAATAAAACTAATGACATCAGTTTTGAAATTCGGAGAAGGGTATTGATGGCCAACCGATGCTACTATGGTCTGAGCAAACCACTCAAAAGCAAGGCCACCTCCCGCCAGACCAAACTCACACTCTACAAGACGCTGATACTACCCGTGCTGTTATATGGATCTGAAGCATGGGTACTTACGCAAGCAGATGTGGCAGCTGTTGGAGTGTTTGAGAGAAAAACTCTCTGAAAGATCTATGGGCCGATCTGCGTTAACGGTGAATATCGCCATCGAATGAACCATTGTTAGACGTATTGTGCTGCAGCGACTACGTTAGCTAGGTCATGTTGTGAGAATGGATGAAGATGCCCCAGCCCAGAAGACATATAAAACCGAACCAGCTAATGGTTCACGCAGAAGGGGAAGGCCACGTATAGGATGGAAAGATCAAGTCGAAGACAACATTGCCAAAAATTGGCTTTCAAATTGGAAAAACTTCGCAAAAGACCGACGCGCTTGGTAATTGTTTTTAAGCTCGGCTTATGAAACGAAAGTTCTGTCACAAGCCAGCTAAGTAAGAAAGTATTTAATTACCCTTTTACTTCCTACGTTTGTTATTTAAATAACTAAACGAATTATCAAGAAACACTTCTTTCTCTCTTTGCCTGAGAGTGTGTGTGTGTATGTCTGTGTTAGCATTGTTAACAACTGACTTTCTGAACTTTTTTTATTGTCTGTGACGCTTTGTTGGTTAATTTTTTGTCGGAGGATGAAAGAGGGGATGATGACGAGAATTTAATGTTGGGACAAAATCATATAAGGGGGCCAAAAGGAGGAATGGTATGGGGAAAAATCTTCAATTACCATAAAATCCCCTCTAAATGCAATGAATGGAAGGGAATGGAAGAGCAACAGTGCCAACACCACAACATGACAGTCACTTGTGTTTGTTTGTTGTTGTTGTCGTTGTTGTTGCTGTTCGTCGTTTTAAGTGAAGTGGCGCTTTTCAATTTAGTTTTTATTACAAACAAATTTTGAACTCATTTTTAGCGGATGGCTATACATTTTTTTCATTTTGTTTCTTTTATATATTGTTGTAGTTGTTTGTTTCTGAAACTATGAATGTATTTTGTTCATTGTCAAAAAATTGTTATTGTTTTTTAGATTTTTTTGTTTCTTTTGTTTTTACATGTAAAGTTTGCCAGCAGGCAGATCATAATTTTGGGTGGGGAAACAACAGACTACCTACATCATTTGAATTATATGACCTCTGAACTCATCATTTTTGTTGTTGTTCTTGTTCTTCTGTTATCAGTATTGTTCCACTTCATTTATTTATTTGTGACTGGCTAACTATTGGTGCATATAGTATTGTATAATTAGTTTTTTTAAAAAATAGACAATAGTTTTTGTTTTGTAATGGAAAATATCGATATGTTGTTGGTGGAGGGGAAAGGGTGAGTACTTGAATTCGATTAGCTTCAATAAGCACCTAAGTTGGGGTTATTTGTATTTGGTTTTTTAGGGATTGGTTTATTGGATTTTGTTTTATTTATTCTTTTAAGGACCAACCCATGCTTGGTATTTTAAAATATTTTTTTTTTTTCAAAGACCAACCTAGGCCTAGTTTAAAAAAATATTATTTTTAAAGTGGGTCTCCCTAAGCTTTAAAAAAATATTTTTTAAAAGACCGTATATTTTTTGAAAATATTTTTTTAAGAACAAACATAAAATCGTGTTTTTTGTAAAAATATTTTTCGAGGGCCAGATTAAAAAAAAAACATTTTTTAATAAAAATATTGCTTGAGCATTAGCATGGATTTAAAAAAAGTATTTCTTTAAAGATCCACATATCTGCCTGGATTTTTATAAGGGATTTTGCTCTTTACAAATATTCTTTAAAAATTCCACGCCTGTGATGGGCCTTGAAAACTATTTATTAAAAATTCCAAGCCTATAATGGGCCTTAAAAAATATTCTTCAAAAATTCCACGCTTGTGATGGGCCTTGAAAAATATTCTTTAAAAATTCCACGCCAGTGATGGGCCTTGAAAATATTCTTTAAAAATTCCACGCCTATGACAGAAAATGTCCTTGAAAAATATTCTTTAAAAATTCCACGCCTATGACAGACAATGTCCTTGAAAAATATTCTTTAAAAAATCCGCGCCTAATTTAGAGATGATCCTTGAAAAATATTCTTTAAAAAATCCACGACTAATTTAAAGATGATCCTTGAAAAATATTCTTTAAAAATCCACGCCTAATTTAAATATGATCCTTGAAAAATATTCTTTAAAAAATCTACGCCTTAGACAGAGATGGTCCTTGAAAAATATTCTTTAAAAAATCCACGCCTTAGACAGAGATGGTCCTTGAAAAATATTCTTTAAAAAATCCACGCCTAATTTAGAGATGATCCTTGAAAAATATTCTTTAAAAAATCCACGCCTAATTTAGAGATGATCCTTGAAAAATATTCTTTAAAAAATTCACGGTCCTTGAAAAATATTCTTTAAAAAATTTCGCTTTAGCAGAGATGGCCCATTAAAACTATTCTTCAAAAAATCCCGCCATAGGCAGAGATGGCCCATGAAAAATATTCTTTAAAAAATCCAGAGATGTTTCTTGAAAAATATTGTTTAAAAAATACACAGAGATGATCTTTGGAAAATATTTTTAAAAAATCCACATTTCCCCATATTTAAACCCTCCTTAAAATTCCATCTCTCTCTCCCTATCCTGCAAATAATTATTCACTTTTAAATGCTGTTAAATATTTCGTACCATTTTTTTCACACTAATAGCCTTTTCAGGCAAAGGCGAAAAAATAAAAAACAAAATCCCAACTTCTAAATGCAACTTAAGGATGCTGGAAAAACAACAACAATTCATCCATAATCGATTCCAAGACCACTTTACATAAATTCAAATGCTAATTTTTGGGTAAATGAAATGAGTGGTCGTCATTAAGCCAACAATATTTATGCGTCTTCTCCAACCATACGCCTTCTACTCTCGCTCTTCCTCCAACTACTCCTTCCTTCATTTTCGAAGCCGAGCACCCAATCAACCAACCATTCATCCGGCCACCAACCAACCGCCTAATATTAACGCTAATTATGTGTAAGCAGGCGAAGAGTCCTCATACTGACACTTGAGAGAAGATGTTGTTGTTGTTGATGATGAGAGATGGAGAGTGAACATGGTGCATACGAACGACGACACACACACATATGTACACCGCGAGACACTTCTATAGGCCAACGATGTTAGGTGCCACCAAAAGGAAACATCCTTTCTAAAAATAATGTGGCACAGCCACACAAACGTACACACAACGACGATTGAAGGCAAATTAGTTTGAAGTGTAAATGAATTGTTTTTTTTTAATGGCTAAACAAAACCGATTAAAAAAATTGAAAGAGGTTCAAGTTTCCTAAAAATAAGTTTTTAAATCCACCCTTATATTGTTATTATTTTTTAATAAATTAAAATTAATAAAATAAAAAAATCAAATGAAATATAAAATATTTTTCAAGGATCATCTCTTCCTAGCCGTGGATTTTTTTAAAGAATATTTTTCAAGTACCATCTCTACTTAAGGCGTGAATTTTTTAAAGACCATCTCTGCCTAAGGCGTGGATTTTTTAAAGACCATCTCTGGATTTTTTAAAGAATTTTTTTCAAGGATCTTCTCTGCCTAAGGCGTTGATTTTTTAAAGACCATCTCTGGATTTTTTAAAGACCATCTCTGGATTTTTTACAGAATATTTTTCAAGGATCATCTCTGGACTTTTTCAAGGACCATCTCTGGACTTTTTAAAGAATAATATTCAAGGACCATCTTTGGACTTTTAAAGAATATTTTTCAAGGACCATCTCTGGACTTTTTAAAGAATATTTTTCAAGGACCACCTTTGCATTAGCCCTGGATTTTTGAAAGAATATTTTTCAAGGACCATCTCCAGTTTTTTTAAAGAATATTTTTTAAGGGCCATCTCTGGACTTTTCAAAGGACCATCTCTGGACATTTAAAAGGACCATTTCTGGACTTTTTAAAGAATATTTTTCAAGGACCATCTCTGGACATTTAAAAGGACCATTTCTGGACTTTTTAAACAATATTTTTCAAGGACCATCTCTGGACTTTTTAAAGGACCATCTCTGGACTTTTTAAAGGACCATCTCTGGTCTTTTTAAAGGACCATCTCTGGTCTTTTTAAAGGACCATCTCTGGACTTTTTAAAGAATATTATTCAAGGACCATCTCTGGACATTTTAAAGGACCATCTCTGGACATTTAAAAGGACCGTTTCTGGACTGTTTAAAGAATATTTTTCAAGGAACATCTCTGGACGTTTTGAAGGACCATCTCTGGACTTTTTAAAGAATATTTTTCAAGGACCTTCTCTGGATTTTTTTAAAAATATTTTTCAAGATCCATCTCTGGACTTGTTAAAGAATATTTTTCAAGGATCCTCTCTGGATTTTTTAAAGAATATTTTTATGGACCATCTCTGGCTTAGGCTAGGATTTTTTAACGAATATTTTTTAAGGACCATCTCTGGATTTTTTTGAAGAATATTTTACAAGGACCATATCTGCATTAGGCGTGGATTTTTTCAAGAATATTTTTCAAGTTCTACGATTGCATTAAGAGTGGATGCTTCAATGGCTGGATGGACTCTTTATAGAATATTTTTTTCCAAATCGATCCGACTTCAGCTATTTCAAAATAATCCAAATTTCAAAATACCTTCCCAATTTACACAATTCACGAACAAAAATTCCTTAAGAAGTACGAAATAATTATTCTCAAGAAATAAACAAGACCTTACATCTTTTCAAGGTAATGTACAAGAAAAGAAAAAAAATAACAACAAAAACTTGTGAAACAACCAATTTTTTTGTTGCTGCAATATTTCAACGCATCGTAAATTTGTGTGTTTTTTTTTATTTTGAAAATTACGATTCAATGCCAAGTTGTTAATAGTCAAACTGTTAGGCAGCTAGCCAGTCAGTCATCTAGCTGGCAGTCATTGAAGCAGCACCAGCACCACCAACCAGCCGATATATGCGGGTGGAAGCATATTATATCAGCCAAAACTGGTAGTCATCGACATAGTCATAGTCCAAGCATCAATGAATACTGAATCATTCATTTGAGAGTGTGGTGGAGTGGACAAGAGTGGGAGAGGGTATGGGGATTGACAACAAATTACACATCTTTCAACAAAAAAAGTAGTCTTGTTCTTCTTTTGCCGAACAAAAACAACAACACCAACTACAACTAGTTTTATTGCAATTCATGGCTATGAATTTTGAAGTAGAATGATGATGCTGCTGCGGAGATGTTATAGACCCCAATGGCTAATATGTTGGGTTAGTAAAAATAGAGAGAGAGACCCCGAAAAAGAACCGAAGAAAAGACTCAGAAGAAACTAAAAACCTAACAGCAATGTCATGTATTGGCAACAAAAGCAAAAAATTCAAAAAAAAAAGACCTACAACATATTTCACGTTTTTTTTGGGAATGGTATGAGGGGGACCCTTAAACAATAAGACGGCGGACAAGCGGCAGCAATGCAAGGCAATTTTACAGATTCCCAACAAGATAAAACAGGGGGAGATAGATAGTCTTGTTAAAAAAATGAATAGAAAAGTGAACAGCAGTTTACGCTAGACAGACGGACAGACACAGATAGTCGGGACAAACACAATGGGAACACAAAAAATGTATGAACATCTTTTGTCACAAACGTTTGAGGAGGAAGTGAATGAACAAGAACAAGAAGAAGAAAATTGAACTCAAAAGAGAAAGAAAGCAAAACAAAAAAAAAAACCTACAAGAAAAAAATTTTGGCAGCAACTACCGTCTGGCGGTATATAGTCTTCTTCACAGGCAAAAATTAAAAAAGTTCCAAAGCACAAAATTAAAATAAATCTCTTTTTTTTAAATTAAATACAATAAAGATACTAAGCAGACATCTTGTTTTTAAAGATTTATTAGAAGGATTTAATTTTTGAAAGAAAAATTTTTAAAGGGCTTACAGAGTTGAAGACTTGGATTTTTTAAGGAATATTTTCAAAGAGTATCCTAGATATAGACGTGGATTTTTAAAGAATATTTTCGAACATAGACGTGGATTTTATAAGGAATATTTTTGAAGGGCTATCTGAATTATAGGTCCGGATTTTTAAAGATTGCTTTTTCAAGTGCAATCAGAGAATGGATTAAAAAAAAAAAAAAACATTTACAAGGACCATCTCTGCCTAAGAGGTGGGTTTTTTAAATAATTTTTCATTTCTCTCAAAGCCTTTTTCAAGGACCAACTCTGCTTTAGCCGTGGATTTTTAAAGAATATTTTTCAAGGACCAACTCTGCCTTAGGCGTGGATTTTTTCAAGGACCATCTCTGACTTAGGCGTGGATTTTTTCAAGGACCATCTCTGCCTAAGAGGTGGGTTTTTTAAAGAATATTTTCAAGGACCAACTCTGCCTTAGGCCTGGATTTTTAAAGAATATTTTTCAAGGACCAACTCTGCCTTAGGCGTGGATTTTTAAAGAATATTTTTCAAGGACCAACTCTACCTTAGGCGTGGATTTTTTCAAGGACCATCTCTGCCTAAGAGGTGGGTTTTTTAAAGAATTTTTTTCAAGGACCAACTCTGCCTTAGGCCTGGATTTTTAAAGAATATTTTTCAAGGACCAACTCTGCCTTAGGCGTGGTTTTTAAAGAATATTTTTCAAGGACCAACTCTGCCTTAGGCGTGGATTTTTAAAGAATATTTTTCAAGGACCAACGCTGCCTTAGGTGTGGATTTTTAAAGAATATTTTTCAAGGACCAACGCTGCCTTAGGTGTGGATTTTTAAAGAATATTTTTCAAGGAGAATATTTTTCAAGGACCAACTCCGCCTTAGGCGTGGATTTTTAAAGAATATTTTTCAAGGACCAACTCTGCCTTAGGCGTGGATTTTTAAATAATATTTTCAAGGTCCAACTCTGCCTTAGGCGTGGATTTTTAAAGAATATTTTTCAAGGACCAACTCTGCCTTAGGCGAGGTTTTTTAAAGAATATTTTTCAAGGACCAACTCTGCCTTAGGCGTGGATTTTTAAAGAATATTTTTCAAGGACCAACTCCGCCTTAGGCGTGGATTTTTAAAGAATATTTTTCAAGGACCAACGCTGCCTTAGGTGTGGATTTTTAAAGAATATTTTTCAAGGAGAATATTTTTCAAGGACCAACTCCGCCTTAGGCGTGGATTTTTAAAGAATATTTTTAAAGGACCAACGCTGCCTTAGGTGTGGATTTTTAAAGAATATTTTTCAAGGAGAATATTTTTCAAGGATCAACTCCGCCTTAGGCGTAGATTTTTAAAGAATATTTTTAAAGGACCAACGCTGCCTTAGGTGTGGATTTTTAAAGAATATTTTTCAAGGAGAATATTTTTCAAGGACCAACTCCGCCTTTGGCGTGGATTTTTAAAGAATATTTTTAAAGGACCAACGCTGCCTTAGGTGTGGATTTTTAAAGAATATTTTTCAAGGAGAATATTTTTCAAGGACCAACTCCGCCTTAGGCGTGGATTTTTAAAGAATATTTTTAAAGGACCAACGCTGCCTTAGGTGTGGATTTTTAAAGAATATTTTTCAAGGAGAATATTTTTCAAGGACCAACTCCGCCTTAGGCATAGATTTTTAAAGAATATTTTTAAAGGACCAACGCTGCCTTAGGTGTGGATTTTTAAAGAATATTTTTCAAGGAGAATATTTTTCAAGGAAAATATTTTTCAAGGAGAATATTTTTCAATGAGAATATTTTTCAAGGACCAACTCTGCCTTAGGCGTGGATTTTTAAAAAATATTTTTCAAGGAGAATATTTTTCAAGGACCAACTCTGCCTTAGGCGTGGATTTTTAAAGAATATTTTTCAAGGAGAATATTTTTCAAGGACCAACTCTGCCTTAGGCGTGGATTTTAAAAGAATATTTTTCAAGGAGAATATTTTTCAAGGACCAACTCTGCCTTAGGCGTGGATTTTAAAAGAATATTTTTCAAGGACCAACTCTGCCTCAGGCGTGGATTTTTAAAGAATATTTTTCAAGGAGAATATTTTTCCAGGACCAACTCTGCCTTAGGCGTGGATTTTTAAAGAATATTTTTCAAGGACCAACTCTGCCTTAGGCGTGGATTTTTAAAGAATATTTTTCAAGGAGAATATTTTTCCAGGACCAACTCTGCCTTAGGCGTGGATTTTTAAAGAATATTTTTCAAGGAGAATATTTTTCCAGGACCAACTCTGCCTTAGGCGTGGATTTTTAAAGAATATTTTTCAAGGAGAATATTTTTCCAGGACCAACTCTGCCTTAGGCGTGGATTTTTAAAGAATATTTTTCAAGGACCAACTCTGCCTTAGGCGTGGATTTTTAAAGAATATTTTTCAATGAGAATATTTTTCCAGGACCAACTCTGCCTTAGGCGTGGATTTTTAAAGAATATTTTTCAAGGAGAATATTTTTCCAGGACAAACTCTGCCTTAGGCGTGGATTTTTAAAGAATATTTTTCAAGGAGAATATTTTTCCAGGACAAACTCTGCCTTAGGCGTGGATTTTTAAAGAATATTTTTCAAGGAGAATATTTTTCCAGGACAAACTCTGCCTTAGGCGTGGATTTTTAAAGAATATTTTTCAAGGACCAACTCTGCCTGAGGCCTCTGCCAGAGGCCTTAAATTCAGTATTGCTTTCAGAGCAGCTTGTGGGGTGCTCCTCGTGGCTTCTGTTATTAGAATCGAGGCGGCTCTTTGTACCTGGCCTTGGGTATGTAGAGGTGCTTGAATCTGGGGCTGCCGTAAAGTCAATCAACCTCATACCGTTGTCGGTTGTTTCTACGTGGAGGCAAAATCTTCCGACGATGGGCCAAAAATATTTTCCCTTCAGATTTTTGCATTAAAATATCCTAGCAGAATTATATTGTCAGGGCCAGGGCATCGTTCTTATGCTGTTTCTACGCGCTCGTAAAATATGTCTTTGGTCTGTTCATCTTTGTCTTCCGTCGAAGCATGGGCGCAAATAAGACTGATGTTGAATAACTTCGCTTTTACTGGAGTGAATCCGGAGACGATGGGTCTTTTATTCCACTGTTAACCATAACGCAGCCAAATTCATATCTCGTTTCATGGCAGCTGTAATACAAGGAGTAATCATCTGATTTGCTTACGTCAGTCCCTTTTCATCGCATTACCTGTAAGACTGTAATATCGGCTTTGTTCATCTTGAGTACATCCGCCAAAGCGAAAACTGCGCCTGTTCTGTACAACGTGCACACATCCCAGGAGACACCGCGACGTGGTCAGTGCTTGAGATGAAAGAGGGACCGAGATAACCATGGACTTTGCCATGTTAGACAGCCAATCAGAGGGTCTCACTAAAACATCAATCCCTATGACCATCGGTACAGAACCAAACATCGAAGTCCAATTAACTAATCCGTATCCCTCATACCTTCATGTGGCAATGTTCCACTGTATTTGCAATGTAACTACCCAGTTGTTCAAAAAATATCAATCAAAATATCAAAAATGTGTTTTCCGTAAAAATATAATTTCAATATTCAAATAAAATACAGATAATTCGGAGGTAAGTTTTTTGTAACACAATGTAGACCAATGTAATCCTTCTACAGGCTTCATTTCCAGATTTCAGAAGCCCCCACAGATTCTTCAAACTAAATGCATTCCTAAAGAAGTATTGGCATGCCTTCTGTGAACATTTAATAGCGATACAGGAAGAGGTGTCGCTCCATAGAGGTCCTCAACGCATCACTAAATGCTCAAGGGGTATACTGCCGATTTTCTATAGGTAAGTTTTCTATAACAAAAAAGTTTTATGTAGGACTTCTAACTTCAACTGTTTCTAAATGGTCTATTTCAGATAAATCTATTTAGCCAGGGAGTCATATTTGAAAGGCACTCGGCCGACAAATGAATCGTGTACTAGGGACTTTCAGATGGATCAAACAATATATATGTATACAATACTCTGTTATAACAAATATTTTTGTATGAATAAATTGTAATTTTTCAAACTGTTATACATATAATTTTCTATACATAAGTAACTAGGCATTTGATGTATAGTTTGTATCTACCCAAGTAACTGACTATAAAACACTAGTTGAATAAACAATAATTATTTACTACCGAAATGACTGTATACTGGTAACGCAGGCAGGGGACAATTGACTTCCCCAATGACATACCCATGTTAAATTCACCAGTCTAGGGTATGAAGAGGTAACTAGTGGTACTTACAGGTAATTAGTAAAATAACTAGTTCATAACCAGTTACTCGAACTACTGGGTATGTACAGACATGCATACATATTTACTTATATACAAAAGTACAAAACCTGATAATTTTGGCAAATTGTCAAGAATTTTGGGTCTACCTACTACTAACAGGCTCTTTTTGGCTCTCTCAAACAAAAATTTCGGTAATAAGACTACAACAACAACAAACTGCAACAAGACACAGATACATTTGGCGGGGCAATGACGACGACGACACCTCACCACTAAAATCATGACCACAGATTATTGTTCCTAACAAAAAAAGTAATAAAAGAATACAAAAAAGAAATGGAATGAAAGAAATGATTTTTTTGAGGGGCTGCTAAAATAAATTAGTGTCATAACTAGTGTTTTGGGAAATGTTCTATAACAAAAAAAAAAATGAAAACTATGAAAAAGAGAAAATTGGCAATAAGGTCTCAGAAACATAAAAAAGAAGTCACTAAAACCCCGGCAACAATAAAAGTAACTTGGAATGTCATAGTTGGTGGTCGTTACGACAAACAAGTCACTAATTCAACGAACTAACTGGCACGTCTAGTTAGTTCGTTGAATTAGTGACTTGGTGGTGTTGGTGGTAGGCGGCAGAGTCAGTCAATTTGGATTATGTGCTAATTTTAGTTTAATTAAAATAGATTATACCGGCTGGCTGGTTTCCATGAAAAACATTTTCATTGTTGCTTTTGTGATTGTGTTTCGTGCAAGAAAAACGACAACGACAACAACAACACAGCAATTGTATTTCATTTAGTCAACATTGTTTTCCTAACGACATTTGGTCCGGGTTTTTTCTCCTCCTTTACATAAAAATATCGCCATCCATGTACCTAGGAGGGAGTCAAGAGAAAGAAAGCAACAAAGTCTTTTTTGCTAATGTCTAGTCGTCATCATGTGGCCCTTTGCCCTCCCCCTCTACTCTTGCCCTGCATATTCATCATTCTACCATCACCTCGAGCAAGAAAGCAAGAATTTGTTGTGTGTGGGATGTCTATGCTAATTTATTGTTGTATTTATACAAAAAAAACAGAGAGTGAATTACTCTGAACTGGCTGGCTGCCGGTTAGGTTGGTTGGCTGACTGGCTGGCTGGTTGCTGCTCATAAAATAATTCACCGAAAAACTTGTGTGAATACCAAAAAAAAAAAAAACTCGCACACGAAACAAATGTCTTATTTTATTGCCCACGACGGATGGACAGACGGTCGGTGGGACCAGCCAAATTTCCCAGTTACAAGAAAAAGTTTCATTTTGCAACAGATAATAATATTCGTCGTCTCCCACCTCCAAGGTTCTGTTTAGGTACAAATTTGATGGAAACTTAAAAAAAAAGAGAGCAGCAATTTAGTGCGGCTGTAACAAATAAACTTTGAAGAAAGTCAAAACTGGAACAATTATTTGAAATTTAATAATTATAATCGGCTTTGAAATTATTTTGGTGGTGGTGGTTATTAAACCCAGAGACAAATTTTTGTGTGACCACCACACTACGAAAAAAATAATTAGGTTATAGAGAGGATTATGATATTTCAAATTTTAGGAGGTTTTAAAATTAAAGAACCAAATATATTTGGTTTGGATATTTGACAGCCAATGGCAATTCGAAATACCCAATTTTAAGAAATTCTGATGAAAAAATTCCCCAAGAAAATACCAAATAATGGGGGTACCGTTAACCTCAAAACTGCACCGATATCGATAATTTTTGGTAGGGTGATTAGATATCCAATGGGAACTCAAAATACCAAATTTCAGCACATTCGGTATAAAATCGTGTCCAAACTCTCCCAAAATGCCAAATAAAGACCTGTACCTGTGAAGACTATCCTCAAAAGTGGACCGATATCGATCATTTTTGGTAGGGATTTAATACCCAATGGAAATTCAAAGTACCAAATTACAGCCATTTAGGTTAAAAAACGTGTCAAAATTCCCAAAATACCAAATATTTTGGAGTACCGTTATAGGGGGTCTATCCTAAAAAGTAGTTCGATATTGATAATTATTGGTAGGGAGAATTGCTACCCTATGGGAACTCAAATTACCAAATTACAGCCAAATCGGTTGTAAAACCACAAAAATACCGAATATTAGGGGCTGCCATTATATGGGGGTTACCAACAAAAGTGGAGAATTGGTAGGGAGAATTGCTACCCAATGGGGACTCAAAGTACAAAATAACAGCCAAGTCGGTTTACAAACGTGATAAAAATCACCAAAATGTCGAATATTTTTGGGTACCGCTATATGGAGGCTATCATCAAAAGTGCGTTGATTTCGATAATTTTTGGTAGGGAGAAATGCTACCCAAGAAGATCTCAAAATACCGAATTACAGGCAATTCGGTAGACAAAAATGCAAAAAATCCCCAAAATACCGAATATTGGGGGCTACCGCTATATGGGACTTATCCTCAAAAATGCGTCGATATCGAGAACTCAAAATACCAAAAAGCAGCCAAATCGATTGAAAAACGTACAAAAAATCCCTAAAATACCGAATATTGGGGGCTATCCTCCGATACCGATAATTTTTGGTAGGTAGAATTGTTACCCATCAAGAACGCAAAATGCCAAATTACACGCAATTCGATTGAAAAAGTGCCAAAAATCCGCAAAATATCGAAAAATATGGGCTACTGTTATCTGTGATATCCTCAAAAGTGGATCCACAACGATAATTTTTGGCAAGGAGAATCGCTACCAGCCAATTCGGAACCGAATATATGGATAAATGAAGCAGGGGACCGATTATAAACCAAATATTTCCAATATAGTGTTGTTTTAATTCCGAAATTCACTCAGCCCAATTCAGATACCCCACCTGTGGAGTATTAAATGATTAAATCTGTTTTTGGGAAGCATAGCTGAATGCTATTTGAATACATACACAGGTTGCGGATAGTGGGAAGTCCAGTCGATATATTAGGTAGCTGCGAATTAAATACGAAGTCGCGGAAAGTCAGCGGGTCTCGAAGGAAATGAACAAGTGCCGAAGAGTCTTGGAGTGACAAGGCGACCTGACGAAAAACCTGTACTCGCGGACTCTTCATCCAGTGTATAAGGTACAATACCATGCTCCTTGCAAAGGACCTCAATCGTGGGTAGTGACAACGTCAACACCGCCACACATAACAACAGATTGAAGAACTCCTCAACCTAAATTAGGAATACGTCAATTTCCGCTTGAGCCAGGAAAACATTTCGGAAGAGTTATGGGATGACACCCCCATGACAGAGGAGGATACTGACTATACAGTCAGTGTCTTACCACCGAAACAGAAGGGCTCATCAGTTATGAAACAAAACAATTTTGACCTCTCTGTGGTTGAAGCTCCCGTTTCTGTGGAAACTCCGAAGAAACTCAGTGGGGTTACCACTACCGACAACGATGTCAAAAGTGAAAAAGCAATAGAGACCCTGAGAGAGGAACTACCCTTCGAAGGGGAGCTCCAGATTGTAAGGAGTCTACTTTGACTAACCCCGTTAAGCCCAAAGAAAAAGCTGCGACTACCGGGACAGAAGGAAGAAAAAGCTGTCACAGCAACAACCGAAACATCAGTGGAAACAAAGGCTTCCTCAAAGCATTTGACAATGAGGTGTATGTGGTCGACGGAGGAACAGCGGAACGTGCTGCAAAGAAACCGTCTGTCTCATATGCTTCGGTAACTGCAGGAAGGATGGTGGGAAATTTTCCGCTGGATAGACGAAGGTCGTACTAAGTACCAAGTTTTTGAGGAACCTTAGAAGCAAACAGAAAGATGGATCGAGACGGCAACTTGCTGGCAAATGGTCCCAATGTAACCAAATAGCAGTCATAATCGATACAAATAATCCCGATCAGTTGTTGTACCAGTTGCTCTTCTGCTGCTTCGTGTGGGATTGTTCTACGAGGATTGTATTCACTCTGTATTTTTGAATACAATTAAATTTTTCTTAATAGGTTTCTTGATCTAGAGGCTCCTTTTTGTACCTCTGGATCCCTACTTCCTTCCTGACCAGCCTATCCTTCCTGGTGGTTATGGTTTGGAGAAAATCTTATTCTGTTGAACCAAAGGGAGGATCTTCGTCTCCTCATGTAAGTGGTTTATTCGAGTCATAAGGAGACACCCTGTTGCTTTGAATATTTTACCATTTTATCGTTGGCGGACCACATTGGAACCGCATTGTTTACCACAGACTGGTCTATTGATTATATGTTGTTAACAAGATTTCGGATCAGTGCAAGTCATTGGTTGCTATTCCATGTGCAACTGAAGATCTTTTAAAACTAAAGGATGGCGTTGACCATCAAATGTTGCATTTCGGCAGGATTATCCTTTGTAAAGGTGTCGAAATCATAATCAGTGGAAATATGAAGTCTGTCGATTACCTTATTAAGACAGTGAATGACTTTGAATACCCTTGGGAGGTAGTAATCTTGCAAATGTTCACGATGAGATCCCGTGAGGCTTGGTAACCTAAGAATGGTTACCACCTGCTCTTTTCGCATTGGAACATATGCTAAGGATTGTCGTTAAAACTCAATCGTTAATCGTCGTTTTTTAAGTCATTTCAATAGAAGATTTTACTTCTCAACGAAGCAGCATAATAATTGTTTTTAACCACAAATAAGGCTTTAAACATTCTCCTTGTAAACTAAACTCTTAACGCTTATTTTCTGCACACGTAACAAACACAATCAGTTTCAACAAAATTTAAAATTAAATTAGTAAGAAATTCACAATGCATTCCACCAATTATAATCTCTGTGCATTCTCTGTTCTCCTCCGCACACTGAACATACACAATAATTTTCCTTTCATTTTTTTTTCTTCAATACACCTGTGTATGGATATCAAAGATCATTGGTAGACGATGTCAATGATAACAATAACAACAAAAATAATAAAAAAAAACAACAACAAATAAATGTTGAAAGAGTTATTTAATTTTCTAGACAAAGAAATGAGTTGATGGCTGCAAATAATAAATTTCTGTCGACATTTTTAATGTAAACAACAAAAAACTTGGGGAGAGAGATAAGGGGAGTGTGAGTGGCATGTAATTGAAGAAATGAGATTGAAGGCTCATCTCAATTGCATGCACTCACTGCTCTCCTTAACAATCAAACACCAGCAGGCAGTCAGACAACAACAACAAAAAAGTACACAAATAAACACACTCGTCTTCGCACACACACACTTGTTATTTTGAGGAGCAAAAAAAGGGGGTCGTTGAGAAAATGCACAAATAAACAGAGAGGAAAAAACAGAAGAAAAAAGCGGGCAAATGGGCTGGGCGGCATTGAACAAACAAAAAGGACATGTCATGAAAATAATGATAGCGCAATATTGTTGACAATGATGATGATGATAATGATGATTGCTTTAAGATAATAGTGTATGTATGGTTGTTGTTGTTGCTGCAAATTAAAATTTATGTCTCTCCTTACAACAAATGAAAACAAAATGAAGCATGTAAACAAAGAGCATGAACTTCACAGGAAAGCAGTAAAAAATATACGTCAAAAAAAACGAAAGAAATACATAAAAATAAACAACAAAAACAAACAACTGCAAAAAGAAATCTTCATGGGCTTGTATTGTTGTTCTCCATGGTAAGACTCCCAAAACTGTGGACAGACAAACAGGCATACGCAGGCAAATGTCAAGTAAGGCAGGCAGGCAAAAGACAACGCCACAAAAGGACGGCCGTAAGTGTAGAGCGTGCGGTTCGGGCCTACCTTTCCTTGAAATAGTCCAATGTTACCGATTCTGAATCAAATTCCGAATAATCTGGTAGCGAATCATCATCGAATGAACTCATGCCACCAATAATATTGGCATTGTTGCTAAGATTCAGATTGACACGGCTGCCATTGCTCAACAAGGATTGTTGTTGTTGCAAGCCATTTGGATGTTGTTGCTGTTGTTGTTGTTGCTGCTGATGTAAAAGTTGAGCTACCAAAAGATGCTGTTGTGGCTGTAGCGACGACGAATTGTTGCTAAGCTGAGAAATGGATTTTTCGTAAACTTTAGCCATTGTTTGTTGTGCTGTATACTCGTCGTGGTCGACGTCGTTCTCCTCGTTGGTGCTGTTGTTGTTGTTTTATTTTGTTCCTTGTTTGCAATCCTTCGTGGTTTCTCTCGTCTTTAATTTGTATTACTTTTTTCACCACACACACACAGACACACAGAAAAAAATCACATCAATTTCTGCTCTTGCACTAAAAAATATTTCTAAACAGGGGCGAAAGAAAAATAAAATAACAGAGCACACCACCAAATATATATTTTCATTCATTCATTATTATTTTACTTAATATTTCTTATTTTCTTTCGTGTGATATTAAAAATAGAAGACTGAAATATTTTGCAATTTTTCTCGTTTGGCCACAAAACTCTCACACACACGCACGTACTCACATAAACACTCGCTCACTCGTTCGTACACACCACAAATGCGCATATATACAAAACTCAAAACTGTGGCACGCACAATTATTATTTTTTGCTCTTCTTCTAATATAAACTTTTCTTTTTCGTTTCGTTTTTTTTTGCTAACTTTGCTTTATGTTGCTGTTGTTGTTGTTATTTCTTTCTTCTCTTCTTCTTTTTTGGCCAAAATGGCGTCAACTTGTTCTAATTATTTTTAATATATTTTTCTATTCAAATTTCCTCGTTTCACTTTTCTTCATTAAAACTTTCGCTTCAAAGGCATATTTTTGTTATTAATTTATTTGGTAGGTATTCCTTCTCCACACTATCGTCTCGTTGTCGTTCTTCGTTTTCTTACATTGCAGCAGCTTCACCACTCACGAGAGAAATTTAACGGAAATTATCGGAAAACGAAAAAAATGATGAAAAATTATAAACTGTGTTGTGGAAAAAGCGAACAACAAATTCACACATTCAATTTTCCCGTCCGTTTCGTATCTGTGTTGTCTCTCTTTTTCTGTTTCGTGTAACACTAAAGAAATTCAAGAAAATTTTTTACGACACTGGGAAAATATGGCAATAATCGTTTTTTTTTCGATAAATCAAAGTTGATGTAATAGAAATATCGAGATGATTAGGGTTCTGTAGTGTAGTATTTAAAGGCGAAACGGTAGATGGAGACGAAACGATTAATGTTGTGTTTATATAAATTATACGTCATTTAAATTGATTTTTTCAATTGAAAGATATTGCAATTAATAAAACAAGTAAAATGATCTGTTTTTACTACGATAAAAGTTTTTTTTCTTTATGATATCAAAAACATAATAAAAATTAGGAGATTCTTGCAGTAAGGGAAGCAGACCAAAAAGGTTGTTGAGTTGGACATTTAAAATACCTATAATCGTTCGGGACCTTGACGGTCTATGCCATGGTTAATTGTTGGTAGGAAGAAAATTAGTGGCAATTCGGATAAAAAACATGTCCAAAATTTCCAAAACACGATATAATAATACAGCTATATGGAACTATCCTAAAAAGTAGACCGATATCAATAAATTTTTTTAATAGGAAAAATTGCTACCTATTGGTCTGTTCCCGTACTGCAAGAATCTACTCGATTTTACTATTTTCTTCGATATCATAAATGAAAATTTGTTATCGCAGTAAAAAGTAGAAGATTCTTGCAGTACGGGAGCAGACCATATGTTAAGGCTAGATTATCAATTTCATATCTTACAAACTGTTTATGTATTCTGTCAATCAGCGATGGACGTCTACAGAGGTTATGTTCAATTGTTTCTAGCTGTTCTTTGTCCTCACATAGACGACAGTAATCCTCTCCGCTGGAGTCCCATTTCGAAGTGAGAGATCTAATCTTTCAGTGACCTGTTATGATGCCCACAATGATTTTGATCTCTCTCTTATTATGTGCCAACAGCGAAGAAGTTCTTCGGCGAGAGAATTCAGGCCAGATAGCTTTTGAGATTCTGCAACCAGGTTCTCTCGATTATCTGTTACCGACTACCTCGCCGTAGAACAAACGGATGTTGCCAATGAAATAGACAATGGGTGGTTGCACAGATCTCTCAATCGGAAGATTGGACAATTTTGAGCCCCTTCGAGCAAGATCGTGGGCTATCTCGTTCCCTTCTATGTTACTATTACTTTTAGCGCTCCGGTAGTCAGGACCGAAGCCAATCGCAGATCGAAATTGCTACCTTATGGGAGCTCAAAGAACCAAACAACAGACAATTCGGTTAAAAACCTAACACAATGTTTCCGAAATACTGAATATTAAGTGCTGCCACTTTATGCAGACTATCCTCAAAAGTGGGCCGATATAAATAGTTTTTGGTAGGGAGATTAGCAACCCAATGCAAACTCAAAGTACCAAAGAGCCAATGCGGTTAAGAAATATCAGCCATTTCGGTTTAAAAATTTGTCCAAACTTCCCAAAATACCGAATAATGGGAGGTACCATTTTATGAGGGCTACCTTAAAAGGTGAATAAATATTGATAATTTTTTGTTGAAAGGTCTGCTTCCCGATGAGAAATCAAAGTACCAAAAAACGTGCCAAAAATTTCCAAAATATCGATTATTTTGGGGTACCGCTATATGGGAGCTATCCAAAAAGGAAAACGATATTAATAATTTTTAGTATGGAGATTTGCTACCCAATGGAAACTCAAATTATCAAATTACAAGTAATTCAGTTGTAAGACGTACCGAAAATCCCCAAAAATACCGAATAATGATGGAAACGTTATATGGGGTCTATCATAAAAAGTGGACCGATATCGGTAGTTTTCACCAATGGGAACTCAAAGTAACAAATTACAACTAATGGTGTTTTTACACGATATGCATTTTACATACGTGCTGTCACTTATTTCATCCATATGTAATTCCTTATGTGTGTCAAAATTAGCAGTGTACACAAAACATTTATTTTTGTGTTCAAATCGGCATATGTATTTTACATATGACATAACCTATAAACAAAAAAACACTTTTATTTTTTCTTAAATCAACATCATTTTTTATTAAGCACCTACAAACGAAATAATAACTTGTAATTGTTGCCTTTTCATCCTTTTCTTTGAATTGCAATTGAAATATTTTCTTCCAACAATGTGTTTCATTCAAACAGCTGATTTTCTTATGTTTCACATACGAAAATAGAGCGCGTCCTATTCGGAAAAAAATACATATGTAATTGCATATCGTTTTGACACATTGAAATTTCCGTATGTTTCACATGACGAGTTCGATTTCCATATGTAAAAAAGTGACAGCACATATGTGAAATACATATCGTGTAGAAACACCATAATTTGGCTGAAAAATGTGTCTAAAATACAGAATATTGGGGGCTAATGTTATATGGGGACTATCCTCAAAAGTGGACCGATATCAATAATTTTTATGCGTGCAAATTATTTCTATTTTGATTTAACCGAATGATAACGTAAATCAGAATTACCGATTTCATTTGTTTTATCAATTTATTTGACATATATGGTATGGAATTGACAATTTAAGCACAATGTAAATGTACTATAAGATCCATATTCTTATGTTATCAACTCACGATGAATAGCGCAGGACCTGACAATATATGTATTTAAACGATTCCTTTTAAAATAACCCTAAAAAGGCTAATATGTAGTAGTTTGTTGTATCGCCGTAATACTTTAGTGTTATGTACGTTTTGCTATCAATCCTTAGTGAATACTATAATTGATTTAAAGAAGAAACATTAATCTTGCATTAATTCTTTTCAATTTCAATTCGTTATCAAAACACGATGAATAGCAACGAAATCAAAGGAAAATTTATTTCATCCATCTGTACCATTAATTTTTAAGACCTGGCAATATTTCTCTAAAAAGTTTTATACAAAATAACGCTAAAATTAATTTAAAAAAAACATATGTTTAGCAATTTAATGTATCGCCATACTACTCTAGTCGTAATGTTATCAATTCCCAGTGAGTACTTTAACCGATTTAAAGAAGAAGAAACGTTAATCTTGCATTCTTTCATTTGCAACCAAATTCATAATTATTCTTGTTACTTTTTGACACCTTATTCGTAAATAAAAATTCCATAGTAATGGCAACCCTGCCCCTTTGAAAAACTGCGAAAGAATCACAAAAAATCTAAACAATCAACAAAATATTGCAAATTGTGAAATAATAAACAACGATATCGAAGTCTACCTAGCTAATTGTGTTAATTATTTAATTCTTGTCATATGGAAATTGTAAGAATTTGACTGTGAGTGAGTGACGAGAATCCATCCCATCCATCCATGGCTGCTGCACAAACGCCAAGAGATTTAATCACCACAAAAACAACAACAGTAACAGCTGCAACAATAACAACAAATGCGGCGATACCATCATCAACATTGTCCTTATTGACACCGGGAAATGGTAGTGTTGGTGGGACAATAGAATGTCCAAATTGTGATAAGAAATTGCTGCCCCATGAAGTGGCTGGTCATGTCAATGAAGAAATGCAACGTCTCAAACAAACGCCAATAACAACAACAACGGCGATAGCAATGCGTAGTACTGCCTCGGATGAGCTATTGGATCCTCATGAGGACACAACAACATCATCGTCAAATGATGCCGGAACCACATCATCATCTTCGACAACAGCAACAGCCAATGAAAAACCTAAACCCTGGTCAGTATTTCAAAGGGTACAACGGAACCGCCAGTCACGCATGAAGGTGAGTAGAAGAACAATCTCTTTTTGTATGGCTTCATTTGTAGAGGATGTTATTAAATGCAAGTTTTGCTATTTTCTCTTCTTGTTGTTGTTTCTTTTATTTAGCGTAACCGCAAACGTCCTGTCCTACCCGAACATCCATGCCCTGTGTGTAATGTAAATTTCCCCCAAGATGAAATCCAACAACATGCCGAAGAGTGTTTGCGTCGCAGTAATCGCACCGCAAATGGACGCAGCAACAGTGCCGATGATCATTCCAGTAACGATGATGAGCCTGGCGAGGAATACGAAGAATATGAATGGGCCGGACAGAAACGTATACGTGTCTCAAGTTTACTACAAGGTGGCTATGCTGCCATAGGCATTGGCCAAATCATTACCAATGGTAGTGGTAGCAGCAGCAATCGTCTAAATGGAGCAGCAGCAGATGATGATGAAGAAGATCTCAATGTGGATGAAGATGATACCCACATATATGGTCCATCACAATATGCTGAAAATGATGTCATACCCTCACACATCATGGATGAGGATGAAAGTGATGTCACATCGTACATGCGGCGTTTGATTACGGCAGGTACTTCGCAGACTTGTTCGACCAACCGGACGACAAACACTAACACCACAGATAGTTGCAATTTGAATACATCTTCCTCCGCCGCTTCGTCGTCGTCCTCGTCCACATCTACAACAACCACACCGTCATCATCATCCACAATGTTGCCACAGACAACAGCATCCTCGTGCTCCTCAGCTCTGGTGGCGGACGTTCTAAACAACGACGTTCAAAACGAACCAAAAACGCCTGCTCAATATCAACAAATTATTGATTCCCTAAAGGCCAAGTTGCGTCACTACGAACAACAGTACATACCCGGAAAATATAAATGTCTCATCTGTTTGGATGACTATCGGAATCCGGCAATTTCGGTGGCCTGTTGGCATGTCCATTGTGAACAATGTTGGTTGCGTTCGTTGGGCGCCCGTAAACTGTGTCCCCAGTGTAATTTAATTACAACACCCAAAGATTTAAGACGCATCTATATGTAAGAAGGTTTGCAAAAAACAGTGAGGTGAAAAAGTCGGAAAGTGGTTAGTGGTTCTCCGAAGAGATTTTTCCAATTTCCAAAAACAAACACGAGAAGAGTTACGTATTTATGTACCCCAAGCGATCATATTGAATGTGTAGTCTGATATTGTGTCAATGTATGCAACTCAGATACTAGATGGAATTTCGAAAATTTCACTTGGATCCCTAAAAAAACTAGACTTCAAAAATGCTCTTAAAATAATCTGGGCCTGGACCAAAAACAATAAAATCCTCACACAAGTTCCCTGAAAAGCAAAAACCTCTGGGATATTCTTAAAAATCTCCACAAATCCTCACCTCAGGGATCTTTAAAAAAAAATCCTACACATCTTCACCAGTATAGACGGAAAATGGAAGTTGTCAATATAGGCTTTGATCCTATATACCGGCCCGTTTCCTGGTCTTTTGTAATTTTTGTAAAGGTGATTTTTCATTCCGGGTTTTTAGAGTCTAAAAAATCTTCTCGCAAATGAGCCATGGCGGACCACCATGTAAGGGTCCAGGCTGATTTTACAAGGTATTTCGAATTTAAACATCTTGTGACAGAAAATTTTCAAAATTGGTCCATGTGTTGACATAGCAAACATGTATAAAGTTCCACCCTAAAAGATCGGTTCCTGTAATATAGTATTTCGATTTGCAGGAGAATGTAAAACTTTCAAAGTCGGTTTAGACATTTTAATTAGAAAATCCCCCCTCTTGAGGACCATGATCCCCCTAAAATGGTGAAATTCATTTACGGCATTTAAAGGCCAACATATAAGTATAGGCCCATATAACCGCAATATGTCCGGCACCAACATATATATTTTTTATTAAACAATATAATTTGAAACTTGCCTATATTTTTTGGAGGTTGCAAAATATTATCAGATTATACATTCACAACTCCTGTATACATAAATATATGTTTCCAATTACTTTGAAATTTCAATTAAAAATTCATCTCTCAAAAATATGAATGTTTTGTAATCCTTCTCTAGAACCGACCCCACACCCACGCTTCTCCATGCTATGAATTGTTTTAATTTTATTTTTGTTTGTTTTTTTTTTTTTTAATAATTTATTTTCTATTATTCTTTCCACAATTTTTTGTAATATTTAGCGTAAGATATGTATTCCATTATTTGTAAATTATAGTTTATTTGCAGAGCTATATTAATATACAGTGTATATCATTCGATATATATTTTTCATGATTCTGTAGTATGTAGAGAACATGTTGTATTTGATTTTTAAATTTTAAAATCATTTTAACTTCGTAATTTTAATGGTTATAACAAACATAAAAAACAGGTATTTTATAAAGATATATATAAACGAAAAAATACAATTGTGTTTAGCTTTTAAGACTTCATCAGTGCAGTTACAATAAATAATAATAATAATAAATAATAAAAACAGCAACAATAAACTTAAAGAACAGAAATAAATAACAAAAATAGTTTTAATATTTCATTCACATTCATGTCATTCACATTCTTAACAAATCAAAAATATTAAAAACCGTACTAATTAAAACAATACTTAAAAAAATCCTCAAAAAATATCCAGGAGATCCCTCAAAAATATTCTTTTAAGGAATTTTCACATGGATCGAAAAAAATTACTATACTATACTAGATACTTAGAAAAGATTTGTCAATAAATTCTCTACTGAATGCTTAAATAAACCCTTGCTGGATCCTTAACAAATCCTCACATGTATCCCTAAAAATCTTCTTAAAAATTCTTGGCCTGAAACCTTCAAAATGTTCTAAAAATTATCTTCGACTGAATCCGAAGTATAATATAATATTTCCGAAGTATAATATAATATTTCACTCGGGTATCTTTAAAATAATTCTACCAATCTTCGCCTTTATCCCTAAATAATATTCTCGAGAATTTCTTACAAAATCCTCCCCGGTGTCCTTAAAGTTATCCTTTTCAAATTCTCGTCCGTATTCTTAAAGAAAATTCTTAAATAGCCTGGATCCTTATTAAAATATTTTTTCAAAATCCTCGCATGTATCCTTTAAAAGTATTCATAACAGTTCCTCACCTAAATCATTAAAAATTGCGTGGAACCCTTCAAAATCTTCTTAAAAAACTTCGTATGGGCCTTAAAAAAATATCCATAAAAATCCTCACACCAAAAAATGTTCTTAAAAATCATTTAACATGTTTCTGAAAAATCCTCTACTCCGCGATCTTTAAAAGATTCCGACAATCCTTCGCCTGTAACCTAAAAAAATATTCTTAAGAAAAATTCTTACGAAAAATATTCTGACAAAATTATCGCTGGTATCCTTAAAAATATATTTTGTATAAAAGTTCTCGCCCGTATCCTTAAAAACTTTTCTAAGAAAAATCCTAACCAGGATCCTTATAAAATATTTTTACCAAATCCTCGCCTGTATCCTTAAAAATATGCATAACAGATGTTCGATTGTCACCTAAATTTTAAAAATGTTTTTAAAGTCGTTGACGTAAAAAAATCTTCAAAATCCTCGACTGCAACTTAAAAAAATATTCTTAAAAATCTCGCCTGGGTTCTTGAATATATAATTTCCATAAAATTCATTAAAAATCCTCTGCGTGATCATTACGAAAAATCGGGATCGTTATGAAACATTTTTATTTTTTTCTGTATTCTTTTTAATGCTCTTAACAGATCCTCAACCAAGTCTTTAAAATCCTCGCTTTAAACTATAAAAAAAAATTTAAATCCTTAAAACAAATTCTTATAATATATGTTCTTAATATCTCCCCTAAATTCTTAAAAATATACCCAAAAATACTAGCGAGGACCCCCAAAATATATTCTTACAAAATCCTCGAATATATCTTTAACACTAGAACGCCGAAGGCGGTCATTTTGACCGCTTTTTTTAAATTTGGTGAATTTTTTATAATAAACGCATGGTACAATTATAAAAGGTAACAGCAAATCCCAGCTGATTTGATTCCAACGTAATACTAGTGTCAATATGAATTTGACAAATTATGTTTTTAAAAATCACCCAACAGGAAAATTGGGAACGCATACAATTTGAAATTGTTCTTTATTCAATGTGCTCCCGTATTCAATTTACTCAATCTGCCTGCTGGGAAAGTTTGAGGAAGCAAATCTTTCCTGAAGGAAAGCATTGTCATATGTGTTACCCATATATATGGCAATGGTATAATTAAAGGAAAAATGTGGAAGCGATAGAAATATAAATTTGATAGATTTTCATTCATGTTTTTCAATTTTTATTTTGAGGATTCGAAAATATTCCATTTTCAAAATAAAAATAATTTGATGATAATTTGTTTGTTTGTTTACATTTTTCTGTCAAATGAGTTGACACTAGTAGAACTTACAACAACAAATTTCCATGTGGTTGTTGTATCGTTTTTTGTACAACAACACTTGCTGTTACCTTTTATTATTATACCATGTAATAAACGTAATTCTATGAGGTACAAAAAGTCACCATATTTAAAAAAAAGTGTCATTAAATGCACAGTTGCTTTTGTACTTGAAATTGGAAAGCGGTCAAAATGACCGCCTTCGGCTTTCTAGTGTTAATATATATTCAAAAAAACCTTGCAAAAATATTCTTTAAAAATCAAGGTCTATTGATCCCTGCGAAAATATTCTTTAAAAATCCACGACTGTATCTCAAGAAGTCCTTTAGAAAAAATTTTCTAAAAAAGATCCACGTGTGTAGCTCAAGAAGTCCTCTAGAATAAATTCTTTAAAAAATCCAAGCCTGTAGCTCAGGAAGTTCACTAGAAAATATTCTTTAAAAATCTACGGCTTTCACAGTCCTCTAGAAAATATCCTTTAAAAAACCCACGCCTATTGCTTTAGAAGTTCTTTACAGTCTATATCCTTTAGAAAATAATCATAATAAATCCACGCGATAGTCATCTAGAAATTAATATATATATATATATATATATAAATATAACGCTCTGGATCCCTCAAATATATTCTTCAAATTTTACGATTATAACTGATTGAAAATATATTTATTAACAATTCCGATAACTCATTGTTCAAAAGTCGACTTACAAATCCCTAACATGATGAACTGCAAAGACATAGTGGGCTTTTACACTGTTGGTCAGGGGCATTGGTCATGAGAGTTTTTTTTCTCTCTCATTGGTAAACTGAGAGATATTAGAGTTGCGCTATTTTTAATTTTGTAACTAGTGTACTTTTTGTTCACATAAAAGTACCAAAAAAAGTAGATTTTTTTACTATTCGTGAATACATTTACGGTTACATTATAACAAATAATGGGTTTAAATATTGGCTAATATTTCTCGATAATTATTATTTATTGTCATTTGAAGTAAAATTGTAGGTACCCGCTAACAGGCAAAAGGAAACGAGATAGACACATGGTTCCTTTTGAGAATATGCATAGAATCACTTTCTGAGCCGATTTGCAGTACGTTTACATTTAACCGGATTTCGTTAACCCAGTGGGTTTCAATTGTCATTTCCTTTGCATATCTGTCAAATAAATCTTCATAAAGTAGGTTAACCCGGTAAAAAGCTCTAATGTACAAGGAGTTTTATGCATCTTGTAGATGTTGAAAACAAAGTGCAGGTCGCATTTATGAACCGATTTGGATGACATTTAGCACATCTCACTTATTTGGCCTAAGGACGAACCCTTTGCAATTGAAGAAAATCGGTTCAGATTTAGATATAGCTTCCGTATAAAGATTCGTCAGGTTTAAGGAAAATGGGGCACCAAAGTCCCTATATATCTTTCGATTTGCATGAAATTTGGCGTAGGGTACAGAATTAGGTCCAGAATGATATGTACTAAGTTTCGAGAAAATCGGTTCAGATTTAGATATAGCATCTATATATAAATTTCCTCCGATTTAAGGTAAATGAGGCACCAAAGTCCCCATATATATTTTGATTTGCACAAAATTTGGCATAGGGTACTGAAATAGGTCCAAAATTATATATGCTAAGTTTCGAGAAAATCGGTTCAGATTTAGATATAGCGACTATATATAGTTTTGTCAGATTTTATGTAAATGGTGCACCAAAGTCCCCCATTCTCGGTGTCAAAATTTTTTTGATTTATTTCGAATCTACTCTAAATCTTGAATGTCCCTACGAAATTTCAAGTGAACATCTCAAGAACACTTGAAGATCAAGTGACGGCAAGAGTAATTCTCAAACTTTAAACGAATTTTTCTCGAAGCAGTGTTTCACGAATGGCGGGCACGATAACTCAAAAACTAATAATCCAATCGATTCCAAATTTTGACACGTTTCTCTGGGAGTGTATAGCTCTCGTATGAACTAGGATAAAGGCAATCGCTGTAGAACTTCCTTATTTTTGGTCAAAAATAGACGAATTTCGAATTTTTTTACAAAGGTCCGCCTTTTTGTTAATTTTTGTGCGAAGCCAATAAAATCTAGTTTATGTACTCTCTCTATCACCCTTGGAATTTCCGGATTCCGATATCACCCTTGGAATTTCCGGATTCCGATATTCCGGTGAGGGGTTATAATGCCCGGCATCAAAAATAACGACTTTTCTTTTCGGTGCGGAATATTGATAAACTACTCAAAATTATAATTACTTGGTCTGTTCCAGTATTTTTTTAGTAGTAAAGCAAAATTGCTCTCAGAGTACAAAATAATTTGAAAAGTTCGGGAACGCAAATTTAGTAAATATGTCAGAATTCGATGGCAATACTCCAAAATCAACATAACAGTCAATCAGAAGTAGCCATTCCTGTTTACCATTTTTACTCGGTCAAATTTTTCGAGTCAAAAGTTTACAAAGGTGACGCCATTTTGTTTTGATTCGATTGAGGTGGGTGACAATGCCAATATCGACAAACTCCTTGCTCGGCACACAAATCGGTGTACCAACTTTCACAATACCATTTTCGACCATTACACCCATGACAATGGGGTCACGAGACTGTTTAAGATGAACTGTGGCAGTATCTTAAGTATGCAGGAAAAGACGGCAATTGATTTAAATTCTTCGCTCTTCTTTTGTTTCAGTTCATCGCGATAGGCGATAAACTTATCAAATAAAGTACGCAAAAAAAATAAAAATAATAATTTCATAAAATTTCAAACTTCACTTTTGTAACCAAAATAATCCAGGTCTAGTCCTCTAGTAAATATTCTTTAAATTCTCAATTGGTCTAATGTCGACTTACAAATCCCTAAACTAATTGAAATGTCAAAAGACCAAACAAGAAAATCAATTCAACAGAATCAATTGAACTATATGAACGAAAGGAACTAGTTACACGAATGAATTGTAACTAGTTCCGTTCGTTCATTTCACAGAGTCGTGCAACACAACTCGTACTACAATGAAGGCACCAACAACCTACTACGACGGATAAATGAAAATGTACACATGAAAAACAAAAAATAAAAAAAAACTCTTTAAAGAGATGAAAAAGTGAAGTGAATATGAAGAAGAAAAAATGCAATTAAAGAAATAACATGCAAATAAAAAAAAGAAAAATAAAAAACCTGTACATAAAGAGTAAACATCCCAAAAATGTAGTGCGTATAAATGAATGAATTTTGTTGTTGTTAATTGTAATGATGGCGCTGAACTACGAATACAAATAGCTGACTGGCTGGATGGCTTGGTTTGCTTGCTGGTTTACGCAAATAATACCGAAAAAAGTGAGCAACAACAAAAAGAAAACAACAAGAAGAAAGAATAAAGTGGAGTACAAACTGGTTTGTGTGAGTGTGTTTGACATCGCTGTCTCTTTGTGTTTGTGGGGGGATAAATACGAAACGAAAAAAGTGATTAAAACAAAAAAGTGAAAACTTGAAAAGTTACTTTTTGTTGTTGTATTTGTTGGGGATTTGCTTTGAAGTGGTTTGCTTGTTTATTATTATTGTTGTTGTTGTTGTTTTTGTCGTGTTTGCTCGTCGTGACGTTATCGTGTGCATTGTTGTCATCTAGAACGTCTCTGCCGCCGACGTTGCCACCGTTGTCATTTGTTGTTTTTGGTGTGTGTCTGTTTGCATGGCTTGTTTGCCCTCTGCCTTGCTGCTCTGTTGTGTTTGATGCGCACACACAAACACATACACAAGCAAATGTAAACATGTCCGCCGTTCGTCGCCGCACGCTCGATGCCTGCCTGCCTGCCGTGGCTCGTTTAGTTGGTTTGCCATGTCGTTAATTCCGTGTGTGCTTTCAGTTTTTTGATTTCGGTTTGTGCTAAAACAACAAAGCCGTCGCAATTTTTGCAACATTAAAAATATAAAGTTGGTTAGTGAGTGAGGTTGTGTGTTTCTCTGCACTCGCTCCCCCCTCTCACCCACATAAGCGCAGTACTGATACTCTTATTGAGGGCCATAACACATTATTGTTGTTGTTGTTCGTTTGCCGTCGTGTTCTGTGTGTCAAACGAAAAAGAAAACAAAAATGAAAACAAGGAATCTGTGATTTTGTATTTCCAAAGAATTCTAAGAAATTTTGAATTGGAAAAAAGGTTTGAAAAGAAAAAGAAGAAAAAACAAAAGCAAAAAATAAAGAATGGAAGCGAGATAAAAGTTTAGTTGGAATCTTCCTTAAAGTTTGTACCCATAATTTTTTTGTCGGTTTGTTGTTCCATACAAATATACAAAATGAAGAAGATGCATTTGTGTATGTGTGAATCTGTGTTTTTATTTTGTATTCTTGTGAAAAAGGGTTCTTTGAAAAGATAAAATAAACAACAACAAACAACACAGCAAGAAAACAAAAAGGAATACAACAATCAGTTGAAAAAAATCAAGTTGATTCTTAAACGTAGAAAAGGAAGAAGAAGAAAAAGAAGTGGAAAAAATAAAGAATACCCAACAATAACAAGTGAGAACATTTCATAAGAAAATGCATCACCGCCACCATAAGGAAGTGCAAAAGCAAAAAATTGCAAAGCCGCGCGCCAGTTAGACGAAGAAATCCAATCGGTACGAAAGTAAGCGAATAAGTGACCGGTCGCCAAAATCGCGTTTACCCCACACTATTATACGCGAAGAATGTGAAGCTCCACACTTTCCGACGCCATCTCGAAAATTCCAAATTTACTGGAAAGAATAAAAAATAACTATAAAACTAAAAAAACGTGGATCATAAATATTAATTAAAAAATTAAAATAACACAAGAATGATTTTTTTTGTCAAATGTATATGTCTATAGAAAAAAAAGCAACAACAATGGCAACTAATTAAAAATTATGATGTACAAAAAAATTATTTAACAAATTTAATTAAAAATAAAATCAATGAAAAATTCGTGAGTGTGCTTGAAACCATGTGAAACAGTTAAAAGGGCCAAATCCCTCCCCACCCCAACTTTACAAACACCATATTTCGCTTTTTGGAGTTTTATAGAAAGTTCTAACGAAAAATGCAATTTTGTTCATGTTGCTGTTCGTTTTTGTTGCAATTGTGGTTTCCTGTATCCGTCAGATAAATAAGTGAAATTTTATGTTGTGGCAATAAAGTGAAATATTTTAAAAAACCGTGAGAAAAATAATAAAATATTGTTTTTAATATTTTTTAGAAAAAAAATTGCATAACAAAATACTTGTACGAAAAACCATGAAGTGGTTAATTTTCATTTAAAATAAAAATGTGAAAACAACAATATGCAATATTCAATTTTTTTATATTTAATTTTTTTTGTTTGTTTTGGGAATTGTGAAATAAATTACAAATTAAAAGCACCATTTCGTGAGAGAAAACAAAAATAAAATTTGGAAAAAGAAAAGCATTTTTGCAAATAATTACTCTCCCATTCAGTGAAAGTCCTTATATGAAAAACCCAAAAAGGTTAATTTTCATTAAAAAAAATATGTGAAAACTACAACAAAACGAAATAATAATTAAAAAAATATAATTCAAGTGGTACGATGTTTTTCTGTGGTATTTTTGGCAAATTACAAAATTTCACTTTGACACATAACATAACTTCACTTCGAGTTGCAAAAATTATTCTTCTACAATTGTTTTGCAATTATTCTACAGCCATTTCTTCATTAGCAAAGGGAAACATAAACAATGGAATACATTTTATAAAATTTAAACATAATTTTGCATATTTTTTCAAATGATTAATCAATAACTTCTGAAAAGTTACAAACAAATATTTTTTTGTTAATTTTTAACATCTTTGCCGCCTTTTTTTGACAACTTGAGCTAGACAAATGCAAGAGTAACATCATCGTCATTAATGACACTAAATGTGAGTGCATTAGATGAGATCCCTTAACATGACGATTAACGGGGGGATACAACAACAATAACATGTCAATAACTCATTGATTGGGGGAGTACACAGAGTACATAATGGGATGTGAGATGATTGAAGGGAGAGTGAGTGTCAATTATTTCTCTGCAAACAGTTTTTTTAATTGATAAACAGACAATTTTGCAAGTAAAATTTCTGATTTTTGAGGATTTTTACAATAAATGAAACAGAAAATTAATAAAATAGTGGACTTTGTATATCAATAATATATTTCTAGTATTTTTGGAAGTAATCTATGATTTTTTATCTTTAAATAGTGCAAAATGAAAGAGGGAACTTTTAACAATAACACGTCAATAACTCATTGATTGGGGAGTACGCAGAGTACATAATGAGACGCGAGCTGATTGAAGAGAGAGAGAGAGTTGTCAATTATTTCTCTGTCAGCTGTTTTAATTGATAAACGACGCAGATAAAAGACAATTTTGCAAGTAATTATTAAAATTATTAATTATAAAATTATTAATTATTAAAATTATAGAAATTATTTAGATGAAGAAATAGATTGGGTAATATAACTATTTTATGAAAATAACATATTATCTACGGACATAGATAAAAAAGGTTTTAAAAAAGTTGGTGTTCCCTTGTGTTACATAGAATTTTGCCTTTTTGTACGTTTGTATGCAGCATGTAGAGTGTAACATGTTCTTGTTCTATCTAAAGATGTATGCATAGTTAATTTTGAGGATATACTTATAATTTTTGAATTGTGGCATTTGTAATCCGATTGCGATTTAACAAAATATTGGAAAAAGGTAATAAACCTTTAACTCTTAAATTTCAATAATTAAATAATAAATTTATTTTTCAGTGGTATTGGTGTGTTCAGGGCAAAATTTATCAATCGAATTACAAGCATAGTCCATAGCAAATCTTTTCTGAGAGTTTACACGTCGTTTACTAAACCCGAAATCAAGAACACTCAACCCAAAACGTACTGCAATCAACTTAAAATGTTTATTTTCAATTTGAAATGGAAGGATAAAACGACCTCTTAAGGTTGTTCGTTGTCCGGTTTATAGTAAGCATCGCTTGTTATATTGTACTTATGTTACAGCACTATTTATATTCTTAAAATACTTAAAGGTCTTACTCATTGTAAGAATCCTATATAAGGGCGCAAATTGGGGATATTTACAGGATTATTTGGCTGAGCATAATAGCGTTTATTTCGATCATGATTCATGTGACAACTTTCATTAGGATGTTTGAGATCTACGTATAGATCTGTGAAACGCTCTGCGTATCTATATTCGAGCCTGGGCAATATTTCGCGATATTTGCAACCACTTTCATACCCTGACATCTCTTTTAATTAATGTTTTCACGAGGTAAACAAAATTATTGGTTCTTTTGATCCGCTAAATATTGACTAATCATTTTCGGAGTAGATATTCTAAATAATTGGTCAAATTAATATCACCTAAAAAGGACCACGATTGTTTCTTGGACAAATCGCTTTTTCAGTTCAAAATTTCGTGATGTTAAGGTCATTATTGTGTTCTCTGGAGCTGTCAGCAAAACAGACAAAAATAATGTTTTGAGTCAATTTTTATAACCTACAAAACTATAACACCCTAACAACATAGTTGTGTAGGGTATAAAAATTAAAAAAAAAAATCCTCGAGCTCGTCGTCAAAGCTTTTGTCAGCATCTAAAAAAATGGGCTTGCCCACTACATGTTTAAAACCATTCGATTATAATTGATATCAATGAGATTGCCTTGACCTAATATGTATATGTTGATAATAGCAGCCAGATTAAAAATATCACATATAAAATTTTTCAAACATTGTTAACACAGGCCTGGATTGTGCTAATTACAATGTATAAGTGTATAAGTCGATCACATTTCAAACATTTGTACTGTGAAGAGCAATTTCGATTTTTATGTGTGAATTTTTTCGAAGAATTTTTCATTTAATAGTAATAGCCATCTTTGCGCAATCTACCGGCTGATTTAAAGAGTTTTTAAGATGTGGTATCAAAATTTATGAAAGTGTAATTTTCTCAAAAATGCTATAATCTGAAATATGCCACTTTAGAATTGATTTTCTTTATATATTTTTTCAATTTACCAATTTTCAGAGTTAAATATATATATAACTCAACATCCAGACCAAATGTCTAATGTGTTTGTTATCTGATTATAACCCATTCCTTATCACCGGCATCTGACAATGCTGATGGGGCATATACCTATATTTTTCTAGATAAAAATCTAAAGATATTTTTTTAAAAGTAGGTTATTTTCTTTTGATATTGATAATAACAATGAAAATGTAGGCTTGCTAAATTTTATTTTTGAAAACCCGATAAGAACAAAAATAAACGTCAATTGATATGAGATTGCTAGGTTTATGCTTATCTACTTTGTATACCGAAAACGAGGAGATTTTTTGGTAATGTTTCAATTAGTGGAATAATACAGATCCAAATAATTTGTAAGTTGTAGGCTCAAATCCCCTGTTGTATTTGTCTGGCTATTTTCTTAAAGAGAACAAGACACGAACGATTATATTACTGAAAAAAATCGGACACAGAATTAAAAAAATCCTAATTTTTACTTCGACCCTAAGATCGTATTGTAAATTTATTTCCAAGCAAATATCACCATTAAAAAACATTTAAAATGTCGGATTTTTTACTCTGAACTAAAAAAAATTGACAAGAAAATATTTTCATATCGGGAAAAGTGTCAGGCATAGGGTAATACATTTCATAACTGAAGGGATAAATGTATCTGAAAATGAT
Source organism: Musca vetustissima (assembly GCF_032173495.1). Taxonomy (NCBI): domain Eukaryota; kingdom Metazoa; phylum Arthropoda; class Insecta; order Diptera; family Muscidae; genus Musca; species Musca vetustissima. The sequence goes on along the minus strand of NW_026875551.1, from coordinate 19,412 downwards.
CGAAATCATGAGAACGGTCGATTTTTTTTACTCTGAACAGATAATAGGGAAAATATCTGCCAGATTCTGAAAGTATACATTTACCAAGGAAGTAACTAGACACACGATAGTTAACACACACAATGTCATATTGTATTGGTAATAAATTCTTAAGGGATACTCATGTATGATTATGGGTGGAATGGTAGGCTTCTCGGCAGAGTGGAGATTTGTTGGTTAGTTTAGCATGTCTGGACCCACTCTAGATAAATCCCGCATCCGCTGGCCATATGCTGCAGACTTTCTCGATGTATCTCTTCCGGATTACGCTAATGAAATAGCCAATTGGAGGTCGTACAGATCCCTCAATCAATAGACCGACAACTGCGATCTCCCTCGATCCGATTCGTTTACTTATTCGATTGATTTACTTAGAGCACAGTCAAGAAACACATTTGAATTTATAGTACTCGACTTAATGTCCTTGAGCCGCTTTCGTTACTAATTGAAAAATGCTACATAGATATTTATTGCTAATGGCTTGCAGTTAACCAGTGCCTTCCTCAATTTTCGACCCGTCTGTATATATCGTCAGTACAGCCAGGGGTAAACAGGCACTTGTACAGGATTCCCTTTTAGGAATAATAGTCACTGATGTGAGTGTTCGGATCTAAGTCACAATTTGAAATCGTTTGAGGATACTAAAGTTACCGACATTCTCCACGTCTCCGTATTTCGGATTCTCAGAATACACACACCGATGCCTGGAATTTAATCGTTAGAGATTTGAAAGAGTAGAGTGCTATTAGACCTTTCTTAGTACGCTCCTCAACATTCCATTTCCATTTTAGCTTGTGGTCGAAAACTGTTCAGGGGCATTTTGCTTCTAAGGAAAGGTTTATGGCTACTTTACCCAAATATGGGAGGCGGAAGTTTGGGATCTTACGTTCCTTAGTAAAGTGTACCATTTCTATCTTCGTGGTGTTTACCCAAATATCATCGGCCTGGGCCCAGTAAAGACATCCTGCGTTATATCGGATATTGTCGGCAGAAATTTTCCGCCGATTATCAAGACAACATCATCGACATAGGCTACAATCGTTATCTAATGATAATCAAATTTCACCTTACTTACTTAGCTGACTCGAGAGATAATATTTGTTCCATAAACCGAGCTAAGAAAAGATTTCCAGGTCCGTCGATATTAAGCGCTGTTTTTCCACATGATCTTTCCATTTTATTCTTGGCCTTCCCCTTTTGCGCGAACCATTAGTAGGCTCACTTTTATATGCCTTTGCTTTAAACAACTCTTAGCGGATGGGTCTGTTAAATGTGCCAAATCTTGGAAAAGACTCACAAAAAACACATCGAAACATTCCACCTACTCATCGACTGGATGTAGACGAGTTGGATTTTGCATATCCTATTCGAAGGAGTTTGTAATTTCGATGTCTACTAGTAACCTTTCTCTAGTGTATTGGGTAGAAAAGAAAAAAAAAGCCAATCGGTCTATAGTCAGCTCTTTCCATAGACTTGGTATGTACGATAATTTCATGCAAGTCTTAAACATCACTTGTAGTGTGTCCAATACACGATCATCTGCATACTGCAACATGAACGGTATTATGTCATCTGGGCCAAGAGATTTGCAGGGCTGAAAGCTATTAACTGCCTTATCTACTATCAGCTTCTCATCCTCCTCCGTTCGAATCATATGTCGACTTGTTGGTTGCACATCGCCACACATCTTGCACATCGGCAAGTGGGTCGAAGATAAAATATCAAAATACTCTCTCCCAGAGTATGTCCACGTTCCATTAGTTCACTTAATATTACCTATTAATTTAGGATCTTTAGATATTGATTCACTTTAGCAAATCCAAGACCTACATTTAGCCTTCACGATTTCACTTGTGTACCTATTGAATTGAGATTTCCTCCCTGGGTATGTTAAGGAAAGGAAGCTTTATAGCACCTCAGAAGAGGTCGAGTAACCTCGTTCACCGCTTTCTCAACATCCTCAACCTTGTTGAGATAGTTATGAACATTGGATAGAGATGTTGTTTTAGCTTTGAAATTATTCCAGTTCGTCTTCCGAGTGTTCCTATTAGGCTGAAATAGTATCATCATCCTATGATCCGAGAACAAACACTTTTTAAAAACCTACCAGGTTCTAACCCCCGAGTTGTCCATGTTTGTGAGGCGATTCACCGACTTTGCCTCTCACTCTGTTTACGAACGTAACCAATCATAATTTCAGAGAACTTTCCATATCTTCTGATGTACGGGTAGCAGAAATGAAATTCCATGATACTAATACAGTTGCAGCCGCTAGATTTATTCCTTCTGATCGAAATTTCGAGATGAGACCTAATTGGTACTTCAGTGCCGAGTTTGTGTGTTTTGACGGGAAAACTTCTGCCATAGTCTATTGGGGCGGACTTCCCCCATCCAGGTACATCTAGGAGAGATCTTCAGGGTCTAGATAGCAGGTCTAAATAGATTTTTTTTTTGAAGATAAAGTCGCCTAGGCAGTAGAATAGCTGACCAGATGAACACGACTAGTTTTAGCACAGCTAAAATAAGGGTGGTGCAACCGCCCCAATTCGTATTGAGCAGGAATTGGAAGTCCAATATCTAACACGTGTCCATCATATGGACTGTGACCAATATGACACATGATCAGCTAAGACTACTCTCATGTCTTCATTAATTAGAGGTGTAAGCGTCGGGAAATTTTGTATTTTTAGTCCAGAGTTAGAACTTAAAATTTTGTGATTTAGTGATCGAAGTGAAGTTTCAGTTCCCAGTTCTCCAATGAAAAGTCCCACTTCCATACTCTTCAATTCCCAAAGGTGTATTAATTTGGAAAATATTATTTTTTCGAAAAATTTGCCACATATCTAAATAGAAATTTATCGTACCACTTGTTACTTATCGATTCTCAAAAAATAAAACAAAATACCTCTACTCTTATAGCTAAAAAATATGTAAAACCCGGAGACTTAGAAAAAAAAAAATACTCCCGCAACAAAGATCCCCTAAAGAAGGGTGACAATGGAAATTCAACTAAAATAATACTGAAAAATACGTTCCTTAAAATCTAAAACAAAATAAATACCAATTTGCAAAAAAGGAAATGCCAATGCATTCAAATTAAAAAAAAATCAAAAAATCTCTGTGACGCAAAACAAAAAATCCCCTTTTAAAGAAAGCAAAAAAATCTAAGTAATCATCAACAGAAAATTAAAGCCTAGCTTTTTAAAACACAACAGGTGCCAATCAAATTTAAATGGCATCATTTAATACCAGTTCACAATCCAGCTCCTCCCAACAACATCAGCCACAACAACATCCACACCATCATCATCATCACTCAGGCGCAATTCATCATTCCAATGGTGCTGCGGCTGATGTTCTGAACTCAACAACATTGGGTGGTGCAGCCGGCGGCTCCAATACTCAATCACATGCCTCAAATCATCATTCGCCGTTTTCCACGGGCCATCATCCGCCGCCGTTGCACCACACTTCTGCTGCTGCGGCTGCCCAGCAACATTTCGAACGTTCTAGTTCCTCCACAACTACCACATTTCTAGTTCCAGTTACTTCATCGGGTCTGGTGGCACCACTAGATACCTCGACTTTCTTAACGGCAGCAGCTGCTTCGCCACATTTTGTTACCTCTTCACCGGTTGCTTTCAGCTCACCACATGCTGCCAATATTGGTGCTGCAGCCGCCGCCTCCTCTTCCACCTCATCATCTTCGTATACCTTTGTACAGATTAAACGTGAACCTTGTCAAGTTTCGGAAGTGACCACATCAAATAATCATCAACAGCAGCATCATCACCAGCAGCAGCAACAACAACACCACCACCATCAGCACCATCCCCATGCAATTGGTTCTCTGACATCGGCTGCAAAAACAATGTCCTCATCGACATTGACAACATTGGTGAAAATCGAAGCTTCCTCCCCGAAAGTTCATGAAATGGATAAGGGTCATATGTCGACGGCAGGAAATTCGTCTGCGGGTGCTGGCGCAAATATGGTGAATAGTTCAAGTAAGTAGAACCAAATTTTTACTTTGTATATAACCTCATTTTTATTAGGTTTTAGTTTACGAAATACTTTGAACAGATTTTTTGTTTGATATTTTCATAAGATTCGATCGTTGAAGTGTTTTAAGATAAGAATCTTCTGAGTCTAGGAGGGAAACCCCGAAAAGGTAAAATCATATTATGAGAACCAAGAGTTTATAGATTCGAGCTGCAATGTGTTGGCTAATCATTCTTCTATATCGCTACAATTAAGTAAATGGATATTGAAATAAAATTAGTGCCTAACAACCTATCAAAATGGTCGGTCGTTCTCCGTCGTAAAATATATCCGAAGACGTATTAGAGTGATGCATTCCTAATGCACCACCCTGTTCAAAACAGACCTATCTCGCTTGAGCTGAACTTTAGGGATCCATAAATGAAATGTATGAAGGATAGCCATTAAATGTGGTACTGCCGAGGTATAGGTGCTTAACGTATAACGATTAGTAGCTGTGAACCGCATTATTTGCCTAACATTGTCATTCTATTGAAGGGCAATCAACGGCCTGGTATTAGGGGACTTCAATGCTCACCATTTATTAGTTATGATATTCCAGTCCTGACAGGATGGCCCCATCAGAACGTCAACTCTAGCAGCCAATCACTTCACTTGGATCAAATAACCTACCGATAAGTTTCTGAATCAGCAGACCCCGCCTGGTTTCATCCTCACTGATCACCGCACTTTCCTTATTCATAGACAAGCCAACTGTCAGAGATTCAGAGATTTCACCAACCATTTTTCAGTCAACTTTCCATTTACCCTTACGTACGGGTAGCCAAAAGGAAAATTCGGGTTATCATAGCAGCAACATCCCAAGATGATTCCTAATTCCTAATGCTGTCAGAGCAAATTGATAGCTCCACACTTTGCGCTGTGAATGATAATGCCCCTACCATAATCAACGTGTTACGCAGTTTGATAAATTACGTCAATTGACAGGACGTCATTTCACTTGGATCAGACCAACCTCCCCATAATTGTTTGCATCAGCAGACCCCGACTCAAAGACAACTGTCTGGGTTTCAGAGAGTTCAGCAATTATTGTTTCAGATATCTTTCCATTTCTTTTCATGTACGGGTAACAGAAAGGAAGTTCCGGGATGTTATTGCAGTCGCTTGATTTATTCCTACTGGTCGAATTCCCGATATGAGACCTAATTTCTCGGCAGAGGTAGTTGGTGTAGTAAATGAACGAGATTAACTTCGTCGATTTGAAGTGTTGCAACATCGAAATCGGTGTGAGTAAACTTTGGGCAACGGTTAAGTCGCTCTCGGACCCTGGTAAAAAGAATGATAGGACCTTCGTCACTTGTAACGACGAAACTTTAACTGATACGAGGAAATCTGACAGTTGTTTTAATGCCTGCCGATTAGTCGTGAAGCATAAGCTCCTTCGATCTAACCCAGCAGATATCAGGATCAGGGTACTACCGTTTTAGATCAGCAAATTAGCCGCGAAGCATATGCGGAATAAATGGTTAGAGCATCTGAAGTGTTACAACATTAAAATCGGTGTGAGTAAACTATGGGCAACATTTAAGTTAGGATTTCAGAGAGTTCACCAAACATCGTTTCAGAGAACTTTCCATTTCTTCCTTATGAACGGGTAGCAGAAGGGAAATTTCGTAATATTATTGTAGCTGCAGCACTATATTTTATTTTTTTGTTCGAATACCCGAGATAAGACCTAATTTCCCAACAGAGGCAGTTGGACTACCAAATGAGCGTAATGAGCTTCGTCGATCTCATCTAGCAGATCACAGGGTCAGGGAATTCACATTGGAGGTCAGTATATTAGTCGCGGATCATAAGCGGAATAAATGGCTAGAGCGTCTGAAGTGTTGCATCATTGAAATAGGTGGGAGTAAACTTTGTCACATCTAACGACGAAACAGTAACTGATTCAAGAAGATTCGCCAGTTTGTCGAGCAAAAGTGTTGCCATATTGGAACCGATGTAATTAAACTATGGGTAACGGTTAAGTCATTTTCAAATCTTGATAAGAATGATAATAGGACCTAAGTCACATTTACCGACGAAACTGTGATTGGATCTGAAGAGAGGTGTCAGATATTTTAACCGACAGCTCACGGAGAACTCCGAAAGTTAGAGGGCGAAACGGAAAGTATTATGTCGTATAATATCTCTTTCGGCCGATTAGGTACCATCACAGTTTACAATAGCAGATTTTACAAAAGTCCGTAACCGTAGCGCTAAATCATCTAAAGCGTTGGTCCCTGAAGGAATATGGATCCTAAAACTGAAAAAGTGGAATGTGCCAGAAGTTTTGTCAACTGAAGCCAGGCAAGGGTACAAGGAAAAGTAAATCATAAAGGCCGATCTCACTTTTGTCACCAGTAGCGAAACCTCTTGAGGCATTACTCTTCCCCAGGGTAAGAGTATCCAGTTCCTGATCATCAGTATGGTGTCCGTAAACAACACAGAAAATTGTACAGTCGGACCTGTCCGAACAACATAGAAATAAGGATTCGCTGCTTGAAAGAGATCACATCCAAACCAAACACAAGGCGTGTAGGGAGGGATCTGCATAATCTAAAGTGAGAGGACATGAAAGGGTGTCTTGATATCAAAAAAACCTATTGAGTATATCTGAATAGCATTGAAAATGATGCAGCGATTGAGCAGAATGATTTTCTAGCATGTAGTACAGGCCCGCACAATACGCTGCACCTCTATATCTTTGCCACCAAGGCTACTTACCCTATTTCGGGATGATTTGAGGTCCATAATGCTGATCAATCTGATAATTATACTGTTTCTAGGGATCACATTCGATAACCTATATAAATCGTCGGCGCATGTCACGGCTATCTATTTGCGATATAATCGGGATCAGGAACAAGGTTTTCAAGTCACTAGTTTGGAAAATATTCTTTAAAAAATCCATGCCTAGAGGTGGAGGTAGGAAAAAATATTCTTTAAAAATCCACGCCTAGAGGTAGAGGTACTTGGAAAAAATATTCTTTAAAAAATCCACGCCTGGAGGTGGGTGTAGATAAAAATATTCTTTAAAAATCCGGGCTTAGAGGTAGACGTACTTGGACAAAATATTCTTTAAAAAATCCACGCCTAGAGGTAGAGGTAGGAAAAACTATACTTTAAAAATCCACGACTAGAAGTACTTAAAAAAATATTCCTTAAAAAATCCACACCTAGAGGTACTTTACAAAAATTCACCCCCAGAGGTACTTGGGAAAAATATTTTAAAAATTCGAAATTCCAAAAAAATCACTTTTCAAAATTTTTTTTTCAAATTACCAAGTCATTGTTATATGTATTTTTTGATTTAAAAAATAACGGTATTTTTTTTTTGTGCCAACAATATTGATTAGGAATTAGTGTAATTTCCAATCCCTAAGCATATTGTGAATAAAATATTAATTTATTTTTTGAAATATGTAGTCCACAACCCTGAACTCTCTATAACACAAATAATAATAGGCCGACAAATTAAATAATTTCAACATTTATATAAAAAAAAAACAATATTTAAATGAAAAAAAAGAAATCAGTTTGCCCTTGATTGCCCTTAATTTTTCTAATTGAATAATAAATGATCAGCTGATTGGTGTAATATTGAAAAAAAAAAAACAACAACAACAAGGATAGCGACTGTTCTTCCCTGTGGTGGTGGTGCTTGGCTGACAAAGTGGTTTCAAATCTCAAATTTTTTCTTAAAATAAAAATTTGGATTTTTTTTTAGAAATCAAAATGCAAACAAACTTCAGAATTTTATTTTTGGTCAAAACACAAGCAACAACATGTTGTTCGTTCTTTCTATAGATGCGACTGATGTTGTTGTTGTTAGTTTTGTTTTATGTTATTTATTCAGTGGTCTATTGCCTCCACTTGAGAGCATAGCACAACACAAAAAATCGCATAGCTGGAATACGCACCACCTGTGGTGCTTTAGGGTATTCAATGCGAAATTCAGTTCAAAAACAAAAAACTACAAAAACAAAAAACGCACACACAATGGTCCGGCACGACAAGGCAGCCGGGCAGGCAAATCCCCAAAAGATATGAATAATTTGGTCTAAGAGCAATTTGATAGAGGTGGGTCGGTTATGCGTGCTTGTCGAAGTGTGTGTGAGAGAGGCATGGAGAGGGAGGGGAGTCGCAATGAATTGGCTTTACCGCTTGTTTAACAAAAAAAGCAGCAACAACAAAGCTAAAGTAGATTTACTCGTTCATGTTTTTTCTTCTTACGTGAAGAGTCTTAACAAAAAAAAATATTTCAAGTCATGGGCCCAGCAACAACAACAACAAAATTCCACTTTATTTTGCCCCCAAAGATAAGAAGTCTTAAGAAAGTGACAAACGGTCAATTTAAAGTGGCAAAATGACATGAGGGACTGTGTTTTTTTGTTATTGGTTTTGCTTTGTTTTTATTTTCTTTTGCCTATTTCGAGTTAGCCAGCTGATATGCCGGCATGCAAGGTCTTTAGAATAATCTCAAATCAAATCGAAGAAAAAAAAATTGGAACAACTCCAATAAACCTTGGGAATTAAACTAAAGAATCTGCGAAATCAATAGGGATTTTGGGTTGTAGTTCTATTGAATCGACGGCACTTCATTTAAAAATTGAAGAGTCATATGCTCTGAACGTAGTTCGAAAAAATATTCTTCAGAAAATCCCGCTTAGATTTCGAAAAAAGATATTAAAAAAGATATTTTTCAAAATATGAAAAAAAAAATTGAAAAAAATATTTGAGAAAAATATTTAAAAAATATTAAAAAAAAATTTAAAACAAAAAATTAAAAAAAAAATAAAAGAAAATTATCTAAAAATATTTTTGAAATAAATTTAAAAAAGGTGATAAAATATTTTAAATGATTTTGTTTGATTTTATTTTAATGATTTTAAAAACAGGTAGTTCGAAAAAAAATTCTTCAGAAAATGACGTTTAGTTTTCTTAATGTATGTAAAAAAAATTTAAAAATATTTTGAAAAAAATATAAAAAATTCTTTGAAAAAATATTTAAAATTTTGTATATTTTTTATTGTTTATACTCTGAACGTAGTTCGAAAAAAAAATCCCGCTTAGATTTCGAAGAAGATATTAAAAACATATTTTGCAAAAAAATATGAAAACATTTTTGAAAAAATATTTAAAAAAATTAAAAAATATATAAAAAAAATTAAAACAAAAAATTCAAAAAATAAAAGAAAATATTCAAAAATATTTTTAAACGAATATTTAAAACAAAAATATCTAAAAAATATTTTTGAAATAAATTAAAAAAGAATTGATAAAACATTTTAAAAGATTTTTATTGAAAATTTTTTTTGAAAATAGGTAGTTCGAAAAAAAAACTTCTTCAGAAAATGCCGCTTAGATTTCTTAAGGTATGTCAAAAAAGATATTAAAAATATTTATAAAAAAATTTAAAAAAATATGTTAAAGAAAATATTAAAAAAGATTTAAAAAAAATTTTTTTTGAATTGAAAAAAAAAATTAAAAACAATTGATAAAATATTTTCAAAAATATTTCAAAAATATATTTAAAAGATTTTTATTGAAAATCATACTAATAAAAGAGTAAAATGATTGACTGATTTAACGATTCATCAATGCCCAGACGAAACGGCTGAAGCTAGAATCTTGAAATTTTGGGTTGAGGGTCACTCTTCGTCCAAAGGTGACAGAATGTGATACCATTTGTATTTGGCGAACCGGTAGAGCTAGAACTCTTAAATTTTAAATGAGGGTCACTGATAGAGTGTAGAATAGATATAGCAAAGGGTTTTTTGGACATTCGAACTATGTATGCGAAAAGTACGAAAATGTACTAAATTTAGTACAATTTCGTAATTTGGAATGCGAATAAGGGTTGAGATTTTTAAGGTGATGGTTTTGAAAGAGTGTACTCATGTGTACGAAAAGTACTATATGGTACTATATTTGGTACAAATTTAATCTTATACTAATAAAAGAGTAAAGTGATTGACTGGCTGACTGATTTAACAATTCATTAACGCCCAGACGAAACGGCTGAAGCTAGAATCTTGAAATTTTGGGGTGAGGGTCACTCTTTGTCCAAATATGACAGAAAAGGCTGGGTTTTTGGAAATTCGTACTAGAACGATACGAAAATTACTAAATGTGATACCATTTGTATTTGGCGAACCAGTGGAGCTAGAACTCTGACATTTGGATTGGCGGTAGTTGAAATTCGAACTATAACTATCCGAAAAGTACGAAAATGTACTAAATTTGGTACAATTCTGTAGTATTTGAACGGATAGCACTAAAAACTTGAAATTTGGAGTGTGAATTATAGCTTAGAAGTAGGGTCCATTAAAGGAGATGGTTTTGAAAGCGTGTACTCATGTGTACGAAAAGTACTATATGTTACTATATTTGGTACAAATTCGATTTGAAGGTACAAATGGAGCTAGAATCCTGAAAATTGAAAGTAACAATACCGTCGGAGTATAGGATTGTGATATGTACGTAGTTTTGGAAATTTGTTACTTATGTGTACGAAAAGTACTAAATCGTACTATAATTGGTACAATTTGGATTTGGATGAACCGATAGAACTGCAACAATGAAATTTAGAGTTAGCATCATTGTAGGGGTGTAGGATTAGGGTCAGGATTCAGTTTAACAAATTAATACTTATGGGTACTAAATGGTACTAAATTTGGTACAATTTGAATTTTAGATGAACCAATAGAGCTAGAATCATGAAAATTGGAGTCAGGATCACTGTGGAGGTGTAAGATTGAAATATGTAGGAAGTTTTAGAAATTAAATTTGGTACAATTTGAATTGTGGATGAACGGATAGTGTTGGAATCCTGAAACTTGGATTTAGGATCACTGTGGGAGTGTTGGTTTGGGTTAAGTAAGAAGTTTTGTAATTGGTACTACTGTGTACTAGATTTGGTACAATTTAAATTGTGGATGAAGCGATAGAGTTGGAAACCTGAAACTTGGATTAAGAATCACAATCGGGGTGTAGGATTGGAATATGTAGGAAGTTTTGAAAATTCGTACTAAATTTGGTACAATTTAAATTGTGGGCGAACCATTAGAGTTGGAATCCTGAAATTTGAATTTGTAATCATTGTGGGTGTGTAGGATCGGGGTATGCATGAAGTTATGTTGGATGGTTGAAGAGGGTACTTATGGAAATAAAAAATAACTTATGGAAAATTTGGATTTGGGTGGACCTTTAGAGCTCAAATCATGAAATTTGGTACTAACTGGTACTCAAATTTAATTTATGGTCGATATTAATGTGTGGATTGTTTTTTTTCTGACAAATGCAGTTTGCTGTGAAAATAAAATAATATGTTAATACATGTTTAAATATTTCCTACATTCGCTAACGAAGTTGCGGGCATATGCGGTACCCTTAAATGGGGGCTATTATAAAAAATATATGGGTTCATACCCATATATGTTAGCATTCATTGTTACCCAAGATCCGCCAAGTTGTTTTTATTCCCAGTTATGAGTTGTTTTATGCAATAACATTTTTATAGTCAAATATATATAATGTTTGAACTGGAATATATTTAGACTACAAATCTACTATGTCGTGAAAACAATTTGTTTTAATTTTTTATCGTTGGTACGCCCACAATATCAAAAAAAGAAAATAGTGGTCAACATTACCCGAAGTTACACTAATAAAACAATACTCAATTTTTTTTTTTTTTGAAAAAAAAACTTGTTAAAAATATTTAAAAAATAATAAATAATCAAAATATTTCAAAAGTATTTTTTGTATTTTTACAAGTGTATAAAATCGCGGAGATTTAAAAAAAATCAAGGGTCTAAAAATGCGTGGGATTTTATTACATATTTTTTAAATGTCAAATAAATGGTGGATTTCTCTGAAATATTTTTTGTTCGCTTTTAAAAATGTTTATATATATATTTTTAATATTTTTGAAGAATCCCTGCCTTATTCCAACCTTGAAAAAATATTTTTCAAAAATCCCTGCCTTATTCGAACCTTGAAAAAATATTTTTGAAGAATCCCTGCCTTATTCGAACCTTGAAAAAATATTTTTGAAGAATCCCTGCCTTATTCGAACCTTGAAAAATATTTTTAAAAAATTCACGCCTTATTCGAACCTTGAAAAATATTTTTAAAAAATTCACGCCTTATTCGAACCTTGAAAAAATATTTTTTTCGAACCTTCAATAATATTTTTAAAAAAATCCACGCCTTATTCGAACCTTCAAAAATATGTTTAAAAAATCCACGCCTTATTCGAACCTTCAAAAATATGTTTAAAAAATCCACGCCTTATTCGAACCTTCAAAAATATGTTTAAAAAACCACGCCTTATTCGAACCTTCAAAAATATGTTTAAAAAATCCACACCTTATTCGAACCTTCAAAAATATTTTTAAAAAATCCACGCCTTATTCGAACCTTGAAAAAATATTTTTAAAAAATCCACGCCTTATTCGAACCTTCAAAAATATGTTTAAAAAATCCACGCCTTATTCGAACCTTGAAAAAATATTTTTAAAAAATCCACGCCTTATTCGAACCTTCAAAAATATGTTTAAAAAATCCACGCCTTATTCGAACCTTGAAAAAATATTTTTTAAAAATCGACGCCTTATTCGAACCTTGAAAAAATATTTTTTAAAAAATCCACGGCTTATTCGAATCTGGAAAAAATATTTTTTAAAAACCCACGCCTTATTCGAACTTTGAAAAAATATTATTAAAAAATCCAAGCCTTATTCCAACCTTGAAAATATATTTTTAAAAAATCCACGCCTTATTCGAATGTTGAAAAAAGATTTTTAAAAAATCCACGCCTTATTCGAATGTTGAAAAAATATTTAAACAAATCCACTCCTTATTTGACCCTTCAAAAGTATTTAAAAAAAATCCAAGACTTCTCAATCCCTTCTTTGACACTTTGAAAAATATTTTTAAATAACCCACAATTTATTTGAGCCTTGAAAATCTATTTTTAAAAAATCGACTTATAAATGTTCTTCTCGAAACTCTACCCTAACGAATGGAGTAAGGGTAGTGTCCGTCCTCCTCCCTTTATCCCTCCATCATTCCACATTCCATTGACACTGAAACACTCAATAAAGACAAATGATGATGATGATCAGCAGCAGAACAATTGCCCCCTTTTTTAAAAAAATGCAAATGTAATTTCGTTTTTTTTACAAAGCCGACCGAACCTTTAAAAATCGAAAAGGATGGAGGGAGGGCAACCGAAACGATAAAAGTGCAAAATAATGTTCATTGAAATTTGTTACATTTTTATGCTGGTTAATTTATTTTTTTTCTTGTTTGTGAAATTGTTTAAAATTAACCGTAAAGAGAATTTCTTTATGCTAACCACATCACCACTACTGCTGCTAACCCTTATTAGTCGGAGGAAAAGGAATTCTTGCTGGACGCGTCGGAAGACAAAATACCCAGAACCTATTTAAATTACATGACCAATAAATGCCTGTCAGTCTTTAACGACGATGACAATGACTACGACAATGGTGATGATGATGGTGGTGGTCGCCATCCGTTTCCTTTAACGCAGATGATGATTATAAGTTTTATTATGGTGGACACGATATGAAACCTCTTTCTCTGTACTTTAATAGAATGATGAGTAGTGTCATTATCTGAAGAGTTGAATATTCAGGAAGTTCGTCATAATTATTTTTTTTCGCATTTCATTAATAGATTTGAATAAATAATTTAAATGCGGAATATCACTGCTATGTCCCACATTTATATTCATAGGTCAATGGAGCTATTTAAATAATTTCTTTGAAAAAAAAAAGCACGACTAATGTGACGTGATCACTGTTAGCTAATTAATAATATGCGTCAATCTAATTCTGTTCAAATATACTTGATTGACGATTTTTTCGGAAACCAGATTGACTACAAAAAAAATCTAGAAAGGAAGGGTGGATTTTTAGGAACCACTAGGGGTCCAATAAGGCTATGATTTTTTATAAAAATAACATTTTTTATAAAGATAAAAAATTTAATTCAAATTTTATTTGATCGACGCCTTATTAGAGCCTTAAACATATTTTTAAAAACTCCTTTGAAAAAATATTTTTAAAAAAATCCACTCCTTGAACAAATAATTTAAAAAATATCCACGTCTTGAAAAAATATTTTTAAAAAATCCAAGCCTTATTAGAGCCTTGAAAAATATTTTTAAAAAAAATCCACGCCTTGAAAAAATATTTTAAAAAAATCCAAGCCTTGAACAAATATTTTTAAAAAAAATCCACGCCATGAAAAAATATATTTAAAAAATTCCAAGCCTTATTAGAGCCTTGAAAAAATTTTTTTAAAAAAATCCACGCCTTGAAAAAATATTTTTTAAAAAAATCCACGTCTTGAAAAAATATTTTTAAAAAATCCACGCCTTGAAAAAATATTTTTAAAAAATCCAAGCCTTATTAGAGCCTTGAAAAAATATTTTTAAAAAATCCAAGCCTTATTAGAGCCTTGAAAAAATATTTTTAAAAAATCCAAGCCTTATTAGAGCCTTGAAAAAATATTTTTAAAAAATCCACGCCTTGAAAAAATTTAAAAAAAAAATCCACGCCTTGAAAAATTTTTTTAAAAAAAATCCACGCCTTGAAAAAATATTTTTAAAAAAATCCACGCCTTGAAAAAATATTTTTAAAAAAATCCATGCCTTGAAAAAATATTTTTAAAAAAATTCACGCCTTGAAAAAATATTTTTAAAAAAATCCACGCCTTGAAAAAATATTTTTAAAAAAATCCACGCCTTGAAAAAATATTTTTAAAAAAATCCACGCCTTGAAAAAATATTTTTAAAAAAATCCACGTCTTGAAAAAATATTTTTAAAAAATCCACGCCTTGAAAAAATATTTTTAAAAAAATCCACGTCTTGAAAAAATATTTTTAAAAAAATCCACGTCTTGAAAAAATATTTTTAAAAAATCCAAGCCTTATTAGAGCCTTGAAAAAATATTTTTAAAAAAATCCACGCCTTGAAAAATATGTTTAAAAAATTCCACGCCTTGAAAAATATGTTTAAAAAATTCCACGCCTTGAAAAAATATTTTTAAAAAATCCACGCCTTGTACAAATAATTTCAGAAAAATCCACGCCTTGAAAAAATATTTTTAAAAAAATCCCCGCCTTGAGAAAATATTTTTAAAAAAATCCACGCCTTGAAAAAATATTTTTAAAAAAATCCACGCCTTGAAAAAATATTTTTAAAAAAATCCCCGCCTTGAGAAAATATTTTTAAAAAAATCCACGTCTTGAAAAAATATTTTTAAAAAAATCCACGTCTTGAAAAAATATTTTTAAAAAATCCAAGCCTTATTAGAGCCTTGAAAAAATATTTTTAAAAAAATCCACGCCTTGAAAAATATGTTTAAAAAATTCCACGCCTTGAAAAATATGTTTAAAAAATTCCACGCCTTGAAAAAATATTTTTAAAAAAATTCACGCCTTGAAAAAATATTTTTAAAAAAATTCACGCCTTGAAAAAATATTTTTAAAAAAATTCACGCCTTGAAAAAATATTTTTAAAAAAATCCACGCCTTGAAAAAATATTTTTAAAAAAATCCACGCCTTGAAAAAATATTTTTAAAAAAATACACGCATTGAAAAAATATTTTTAAAAAAAACCCACGCCTTGAAAAAATATTTTTAAAAAAATCCACGCCTTGAAAAAATATTTTTAAAAAAATCCACGCCTTGAAAAAATATTTAAAAAAAAAACACTCCTTGAAAAAATCTTTTTAAAAAAAACCACGCCTTGAAAAAATATCTTTAAAAAATCCACGCCTTGAAAAAATATTTTTAAAAAAATCCACTTATTTACTTACTTAGCTGGCTTCTGACAGAACTTTCGTTCCATAAGCCGACCTTAGAAAAGATTTCCAGGCGTGTCTCTTTTTTGCGCAATTTTTCCCTTTTAAAAGACCATTTTCGGCGATGTTGTCTTCGACTTGATCTTTTCAACGTATTCTTGGCCTTTCCCCTTCTGCGAGAACCATCAGCTCTCTTCTGGGCTAGGGCATCTTCATCCATTCTCACAACATGGCTTAGGCGATATTCGGAGAATTTTTCTCTCAAACACTCCAAGAGCTGCCTCATTTGCTTGCGCAAGTACCGAAGCTTCGGATCCGTATAACAGCACGGGTAGTATCAGCGTCTTGTAGAGTGTGAGTTTGGTCTGGCGGGAGGTGGCCTTGCTTTTGAATTGTTTGCTTAGGCCATAGTAGCATCCGAATTTCAAAACTGATGTCATTAGTTTTATTTATGGCGGTACCAAGGTATATAAAATCTTTGATTACCTCGAAGCTGTAGTTCTCAAGTTCCACAGTTGGTCCGAGTCTACTGGACGTCTTGTGCGTTGATACCATCAGCTTGGTCTTCTCGCCGTCTACTACGAGACCCACTTTGGCAGACTTCTTCTCAATTTGTTCTAAGGTGGCTTTTACCGGGTGGGCGAGTAATTGATGTTGTTTGGTGTACAGAGTGCTATTTCTGTTCACCTTTGCCTCTCGTATGATCTTTTCCAGCAGGATTTTAAAAAGGTCACACGACAAACTGTCACCTTGTCTGAATCCTCGTTCATCCTCGTTCGGTATAAAAGGGCTCCGAGAGGTCTTTTCCGACTTTAACTGCATAGCCGAATTAATTTTGCAGGAATTCCAAACGCAGACATGGCTTTATACACCTCTGTATATAGGGCTGTCGAATGCGGCTTTGTAATCGACGGATAGATGGTATGTGTCGATGTGCTTTTCGTGGGTCTTTTCCAGGATTGAACATCTGGTCAATTGTGGATTTGCCAGGTCTGAAGCCGCACTGGTATGATTCAATAATGTCATTTACCATTGGCTTCAGTCGTTCACACAGTACGCTGGATAATAGCACTTTATATGCGATGGGAAGGAGACTTATTCCTCTATAGTTGGCACATATCATTTTGTCTATTTTTTTGTGCACGGGACACAGGATGCTGAGGTTCCAATCATTGGGAATGCATTCTTCAAATTGTACTACTCAGCTGGTGCATGCTCCTTACCAGGACCTGACCACCAGTATTAAATAGTTCGGCTTGTAACCAATTGGCACCTGCTGCTTTATTATTCTAGGTGGTATACACTCTATACCGTCATCTATTATGTGTTGTGGGGTATCCTCTTCACCGTTACTATTTGATTCCAGAAGTTTTTCAAAATGCTCCTTCCAGATCCTCAGCACGCTGTCTGTATCTTTCGCCAGGTTTCCTTCTTTATCTCTACTGGAGGATGTGTCTGCGCCAAAGCCTTCGGTTTGGTATTTTATCCGTTGGTAGAATTTTCGGACTACATTCTGACTCCTGTACATCTCGATTTACTCACGCTCACGCTCACGTCTTTCTTCTTTTTTTCTGAAAACACATTTCTCCTCTCTCCTTTTTTCCCGATAATTCTCCATCACATTACGTGTGGCTACTGTCTGCAGGGTTGCCCTATTCGCTGCGTTTTTCATATCAGTAGCATTACGATACTCCTGATCGTACCACGGATTTCTTGATGGTGGTCTTTAGTACCCAAGTGTTGCTTTTGCTGCAGTTTGTATGGAGTGGGCAATTCTCTGCCATTGTGCTTCTATATTATTATTGGGACAAGAGGTGCTTTCGTCAAGCAGTTGGGTAAGTTGAGCGGAGTAGGCTTCTGCTATCTGTTGTGTTTGCAGCTTTTCGACGTCAAATTTCCGTGTTACATTAGATCGCAACTTTGCTGCTACATTAAGACGGGAGCGTACCTTGGCTGCCACAAGGTAACGGTGCGAATCGATATTCGCTGCTAACTACCATGTTTCTTGCTGCCGCGAAGTAAATCAACCTCATG
This sequence comes from Musca vetustissima, assembly GCF_032173495.1. Taxonomy (NCBI): domain Eukaryota; kingdom Metazoa; phylum Arthropoda; class Insecta; order Diptera; family Muscidae; genus Musca; species Musca vetustissima. Next base: position 1,450 of record NW_026875551.1, on the reverse strand, counting down.
CCGTTGTCTGATTTTTATTCATGGAGGCTGAATTTTCCGACGGTTGGGCCAAAGATATTTTCCCTTCCGATTTTTGTATTAAAATGTCCTAGCAGAATTTTAATGTCATGGCCAGGACAACGATCATATGCTGTTTCTAGGCGCTCGTAAAATATATCTTTGGTCTGCTCATCTTTGTCTTCGGTCGGAGCATGGGTGCAAATGAGACTGATGTAGAAGAACTTAGCTTTTATACGGATTATAGCAATTCGCTCATCTACTGGAGTGAATCTGGAGACGAGGGGTCTTTTATTCTCCTGTTAACCATAAATCCTCAGCCAAATTCATATCTCGTTTCATGGCAGCTATAATACAGGGCGTAATCGTCTGATTTACTATGCCAGTTTCTTTCCATCGCATTTCCTGTAAGGCAATAATATCGGCTTTGTACTTCTTGAGTACATCCGCCAAAGCGAACACTGCGGCTGTTCTGTACAATGTGCGCACATTCCATTTGTGGTCCTTTATACGTTTGCGGGGGTCGTCAACATTAGGGTTGTTTGGTTTTCTTTTTCATTGCTTTTTCATAGTAGGTTGGGTTTTCCGAGTGTGGGCAACTAATAACCCGGCCCCTCAAACCATTTTTTCATAGTTCTTATGGGTGAACTCCCGGCACATATTAGCTCACTATTTCAACGGGTGATGAAAATAGCTACCCCAGGTGACACCGCGGGGAGGTCATCAGTGTCCACAATTGAGATGAAAGAGGGACCAAGATAAGCCTGGACTTCGCCATGTAAAAGCCAATCAGGGCCGTTGCTTGGTATCTATCATCCCCAACGCCACTCTTTAGAGCCATCTTTTAGAGCCTTGATAAAATATTTTTAAAAAATCCACGCCTCTCTTAGAGCCTTGATAAAATATTTTTAAAAAATTAGAGCCTTGAAAATATTTTTAAAAAATCCACGCCTCTCTTAGAGCCTTGATAAAATATTTTTAAAAAATCCACGCCTCTCTTAGAGCCTTGATAAAATATTTTTAAAAAATCCACGCCTCTCTTAGAGCCTTGATAAAATATTTTTAAAAAATCCACGCCTCTCTTAGAGCCTTGATAAAATATTTTTAAAAAATCCACGCCTCTCTCCACGCCTCTCTTAGAGCCTTGATAAAATATTTTTAAAAAATCCACGCCTCTCTTAGAGCTTTGATAAAATATTTTTAAAAAATCCACGCCTCTCGTAGGGCCTTGATAAAATATTTTTAAAAAATCCACGCCTCTTTTAGAGCCTTGATAAAATATTTTTAAAAAATCCACGCCTCTCTTAGAGCCTTGATAAAATATTTTTAAAAAATCCACGCCTCTCTTAGAGCCTTGATAAAATATTTTTAAAAAATCCACGCCTCTCTTAGAGCCTTGATAAAATATTTTTAAAAAATCCACGCCTCTCTTAGAGCCTTGATAAAATATTTT